>NC_060062.1:44029971-44330449 GCF_020283565.1 Trifolium pratense | reverse complement strand
TGACTTACCAACTTGAAACTGAGGTTGGTTTATTTCATATATTGAAAGAGGAATATACAATGTATATATACAAATACATGAGTCAACAAATAGGAAATAAGTATCAAGTCGTAAAACCATAATATCCTAGTCATAAATATAGAATATCTCAACAATATCATCATCTATATTGTCTCCCTTAACTTGAAATTACCTTCTAAATAGTGTCAACACAGACACAACACTGACACGTATAATTGCATAATTTACATTCAATTATTCCAAATTATTACCAGTGTCGACATTTCCGTGTTAGTGTCATAGCTATATCTATCTCAATGCTTATATCTTATGAATAAAACATATAGCTTAATTGAAAACAATTTAACTTTATTATCTCTTTTGTTAAATACTCATATATATATATATAAGCATTGGTATGAGAAGTTTATCTAGGCAGACCCAAGTGAGTAAATACTGGTTTAACTAAATTTCAAATACACTTCTTTACAGGATGTAGCTGAAGAAGTTAAGCAGATTCATAATGTTATGGGAGCTGGTGTAGATGTTACCTTTGATTGTGCTGGTTTTAACAAAACCATGACTACAGAATTAAATGTTACTCAACCAGGTGGCAAAGTTTGTCTACTTGGAATGGGACATTCTGAAATGACTGTGCCACTCACACCAGCTGCTGCAAGGTAATCAGAATTCGTCCAAAAGTATGTACCAAAGATACTTACAGGGACTAAAACTAAAGTGTTATATTAGCAGGGACTAACATCATATCATATTTAAACCAAAATTAAATAAAATGTTATATACTGACAAAATGTATATAATGTGACTATATTATAGACCCCTTTAAAATATTTACATAAATTAAAAAAAATAAGTACGTGCGTATATTATGTGATTATTCATAGTGATGCATGAATGAATATATATTCTTAATAGTCCCTGAATGTGAAAGTTAGTTGTTGCCTTAATTGCTACTCAAGCAATTGTCTAGATCGGTGTCTGCTTTTGTATTAAAAAAAATTATGAATTTTTATTCATAGTGATGCATGAATGTATATATATATTTTGCTTTGATGACCCTTAGTCCCTAAATTCAATTTTGCAACTGCAATAGAAGTGATTTTGCATTATGAACTTAATGACCATTGTAAGGGATGGATGCCTCAATAACCTTAGGAAAATGCATTATGAATTCTTTATTCATAATGGAAAAGTTCGATGGTGGCATTAAAAGTTATTTTGCATTATGGACCTAATGGCCCTTGTCTCAAATGTTACATGAGTTTTGTAAGGTATGGATGCCTCAATGACCTTTGAGGAAAATGCATTATGAATTCTTTATTCATAATGGAAAAGTTTGATGGTGGCTTTCAAAACAAAGCAATTTTAATATGAAATTTTACTCAAAATGTGGATGGTGTCGATTGTCTTTTTATGACCGTAATTGTGAGGTTAGGTGGTTAGAAAGTTAGTTAGGGAGTTAGTTACTCCAAATAGTCCTATAAATAAGTTACTCCATTGTACATTTTACTCATTCTTTTATCAACCTATATTCATTCAATATGAATTTCTATGAGTATCTTCCTCATTAACACTCTTATGCACTCTATCTTGCCAACATCTATGATCTTTATCCCTTCGATTTCATGATTCATAATATGGTATCAGAGCCTATCCTAGATCCATTTGTTGTTTGTTGTGGAGACCTCCCATATTTGGGCCACCCGTTATTGTTGATTCCACGTTCCAGTTTGTTCAGTTCTGGACGTGAGGCGGTGTGTTAGAAGTCCCACGTTGACTAGAGATATCACATAGATAGCCTTTATAAATCCACAGGCTAACAGAAGCATCAAAACAAACTAACTTCAGACGCCCTAGGATCTCTTGTCATACCACTTACTAAGTTACTACACACAAGAACTCAGAAACTAAAGGGAATCATTATCTTCACTAACAAGACATCTAAACTAAATTCAAGTTTATGGTGATGTTATCTAGTTAATTAATGAATCACAGAATCTTTTGGAACTGATCTTCCTTCCAAAAAGTTCTTAAACAACACCAGTGATCTTCTGGGTTGGGAATATGGAGGTGCATGACCAGAGATTAGTTTATTGTGGGGCCCATCAATTTTCCTTTTCTTCTCTCATTTGCGAAGAAATGTGAGAAAGCTTATCTTTTTTGGCTAGTTTCCAACTTTCCCTCTGCATTCACAACAATATCCTACAGGAGCTTGGAGTACTGTACTAATAACATTGCATCTTGGCCCAAACAAATTTACCTCTACTTTACGTCATTATTTTTAAAAATAAGTTTTGGTCAATTAATTAAGTTGATTTAATTTATATAACTAATTGAAATCAACTCAGGAATTTAATTAATTGAATTAAAATAAATAAATCAATTTTAGAGAAGGTGTTTTTAGTTAAGGACATTTTTGTAATATTTATAATAATTAACACTTATTTCTCTTCTATTTCTCTGTTTTTTCTCTTATACCAATAAATACATCAAATCTACTTCATTTCTCACTTTTTTCTCTCTTCTCAATTTCTCGTCACAACCAAACATAAATGATGATATTTTAGACACTAAAAACAACTTGACAAAAATATAATTTCCCATATAGAAAAAAATAACTAAGTCTTTTCTATTTGTGTAAGATTTAATGGTAAAAGATAGACTTCCACAACATGATACAAATCAAAATTCAACTCCAAGTAAAAAAAGTACTCTCACATTTAATGTTTCACATAGATAATAAATTGGTGTCAAATCATATTGGATAAGTTGTCCACAATATATCAATGGCAACTTTTAAGTCTCACGAATTTATATGCTTTACAACCCAATGAAGGTGGACAAGAAAAACCCCAGCTCATGAGAAAACCATATGAACAAACAAACCATATATATGCATAATTTAAAATACAGAGGAAATTAATTAAATCCTCATTTATTAGTCACACATAGATATAGAAATCAAACTAACATAGGACATGAGCTTTTTGTTCATATTAATAATTTTTTTTACTTCTTGTCCTCAGGTGCAAGGTGAGCATCAATATATTTGAGAACCTCCACAGACAAATGGAACATGGAGTGAGGATTAGGGACATTGTTATTGAGCTTCTCATATTCAACAATCCAATGCACTACACTTCCTTCTCTTTGTGGAACAATTTGCATTATGAATTTGAAGCTCTTGTAATCTTCCAATAAGTCTCCACTCAAAACTTTGTATGTTATTTTCTTGTTTTCTTTGTCTATGTCTTCAATCCTTTGCTTAGAAACACAAGTTTTTCCAGCTTTTTTTTTTGTCCAAAGCCCAAGCAAAAATTAATTAAAAAAAACATTTATCTTTGTTAAAAAAAACACACAAGAAAATGAGCCACGCAAATTATATATATTCATGATCTTATATATTATGTGATGTTACAAAACTATATGCAAGTCATGATATATAATTAAACACATTATTATTAATAAACTTGAGTCTCTGAAAAAGCTGTGAGATCCAATTTCATCCATGAGAAAATTAAAAGTCATTTTTTATCTCGAGAAAAATAAATTGAGACAACTTAATCCTTAAATTTTTGAAAGAGACGCTGACTATAAGTTGTTCATGTAGGGACTAAGTTATCTCGATTTACTTTTCGTTGAGAATTCGAAATTGTTTTTGTTTTTATTTTTTTTCCAAGACTATATTAAGATTCACAATTTTTCTCAGAAGTTAAATTGAGTCTTCCCTCCTATATTTAATTAGTCTTAATGTATAAATAATCATAAAATGGTGTATGATTAAGTAATTTAATTTATGGGCATTCTTTTATTTTGGTTAAATAGCCTTATGGCTAGAATTTCCCCTTTTTAAGGTGAATAAGTGGGAGTTTTAAGGCCACTAATTTTTTTTTTCTTTCTGCTCTCAACTGTTACCGCCGTCGCCCCTTCCCCATCAACCCTAATTTTTTCTTTTGTTCTTCCACCAAAGAGGGGTGGTTTTAAGGTCAATTTTGACCCAAAATCACCCCTCTAAATTGTTTTTGCTTTTCTTTTCATTTAAATAAATGATTATTCACATAGATTTGCTTCTTCGTTTTTTGTTTTTTTAAGTTTGTGGTCGTCTTGTGCGGCGTTGTGTTTGTGTTCGTCTTGTGCGGCGTTGTGTTTATCGTCGTCTTTGTGCAGTGTTTGTTGGTTTTTCATTTTAGTACAGTGTTTCGTTGATTCAAATTGACATATCTACCCCAACTCATTACAGATCTAATGAAGACTTGGACGTCAACGTTGCAGATCTGGGAGTATGAAGATTCCGATTACTTTTATTTTGTCATATTTGTAGGCATTTTCATAATGTTGTTGTATGCTATTAATCTAGGTGTCGTAAGATTGTTTGTAGATTCACCTTTTTCAGTTTTTAGCAATCTTTGTATTTGTAATGATCATTGTATTTTCAATTTGAATGAATACATATTTTTAGTAAAAAAATGTGGGAGTATCAAGGTTTGAACCTCAGTCCCTGCAATAATTTACAATGTCTCTGTCAATTGAGTTATGCTCACGGGGACAATTTATGTGCATTCGAAGATAGACTCATCAATTTTATAAATTAGTAAATTTTATAATAAAAAAATGAAAATTACTAAAAATGTTATTAATATAGTCTTATAATATACTTTTCTTTTTGATTTATATCAAAATATTGATCCTTGGCTTTCAACCATGTTTTTCAAAGAAGTTAAAATTCATCAGAAGATATACATGTTTAATCTTAAACCTTGACTATAGAGACATATATGTTTTGAAAGAAAACTACAAAGTAAATATGTTTTGAAACAAAAATTGAGTTTCAAATATAAACTTAGTTGAGTTTACTAGCTAGTATGTTGTAAATAAAAATTGAGTTGAAAACCCAAGTTCCATTTATGATGGGAATAATTCTTGGTCGGGTTTTCCTAACATCGCAGCTGAACTTTGGATTACCAAACTTTCTTTTCCGAAAATTAGAGGGCTAATGCCAAAAAGAAAAAATTATTATTGAGTTGGAAGCTTACTTACCTAAAACAAAATTCCAGGATATAATGGATCCCTCTGTGCCCCAATCACCTTCATGAAGGTCAACACCCTTTACTATATCAGGGCAAACATTGGAAATATGGTGTGTCTTGTTGCACAAAACTTCATAGAATTGTTGAGGAGTGGCCTTAATAGGCACATCCATTTCTATCTTTTCAACTGCAGATACTGCCATATTTGTTTCACCCTTAGAAAGACTCTAGAAGGAAAAATATATTTTTGTACTCAGATTTGTGCTAAACTTATTGGTATTATATAGAGAGAGTTAAGTAGCATTGTAGCTTATTATCAACCAACCAATCAACGAACAATCAAATGTTGTTTCACAATCGACTACACAATATTGTTTTATAATAATAAAAATTTATATCTCTATCAAACCCATTAATATTTTTTTCATTAAGTTTCATGAGAATAAGGAAGAGTAAATTTTGAAAATGATAAAAGTTATAAAAAAAATTGACACAAAAAGTTAAATGTTTTTACTTATAATTTGGATAAAAAAAAATGACTTTTTTTTTATTTATAGTATGGGACGGAGAGAGTAGTTTATAAATAACATTTGCATTACTCAATCAACTATGAGCTCCTTGTAACAAGAGTCGAGAACAAAATCTAATACAAGACCCTGAAAACATAAATCCTAATTGTCGTGAATTCGTCAAAAAATTACACAATGAAAATTTTAATGTGAGGAGCAAAAAGAACAACAACCAAAATCAAAGAGAAATGTATCCGGAATTTGACTTCCGTAACTGAGATTTCAAGACATATTTCACACTAATAATTTTAAAGTGGACACTATGAATTCCCACACAATAATGCAAGTTTATCTTCCACACACCAATAAGATGAGAAACATTAAAATAATCAAGTAAGATTTGTTTGGTTTACCGAGTTGACATCACTGATCAATTGGTTAATTTGGATTTAATGTAACCTATTAATTTATACGTGTATAAAAATGGTTTTTAATTAACAAATACTAAGAGTTTGAACCAAAACATTGAGCTTAAATAGTTAATAAATTCCTTCTAAAACGAATTATTTGGGAGAATTTAAATTCGATTTTTTGTGGAAACAATTATTTGTCAAATTTTGCCAGTACTCTTGGAGGGAAGTAAATGTAATTCTTGTCTTGAACTTGGACACGTCAACTAACTTCTAACCCAAAATTTCAGTTATAAATAAATTATTTTTAACAAAGTCACCCAAAAATATTAAGAACATAGGTCCTGATAATCTAGAGTTCGGTTGCAAGATAAATAAAGTCCGACTAAGAATTGTTTTCACCAAGAATCGAACTTGTGTTCTTCTAAACAATTTGTTCCAAAAGAGAGAGAGTTAGGAATAAGTAAAGTAAGTAAAAATAATTCTTAAGAAAGATAAAAGTTTGGATTGAGTTTTTTTTTGTTATAAATGGAGACAAAAGAAGCAGGTAAACTAAGGAGATTTATATTTGTCACCTTATCGGTTACTCTCGCGTCCTATACCTTATAAATTTATAAAGTTAGGGTGTTTTTTGAGGTGTCCGCTACCTAGGTAACGGACGAAAGTGTTTTGGTAAATTCGTAGGCTCGCGAAAAAATCAGTAAAATAATAAAAGTATAAATTTAAACTACGAATGTAGAATGGCAAAAATAAAAGTCTAAACTACGTGTCTCACGTTAAATTACACTATGTTAAACATGTTCATAATTTTCTACCAAAAAAATAATGCTCGTATTGTATTTTTCTATTATTGTCCACTTACATTGGTTTATAAGAAAAGGTGCTTTGACAATATCAACCACCTTACCAGCTTTGTTTCCATTAATTTTGTCTTATATTATCAAGATCTTTTGTATCACATTCATGTTAGATTTTTCTTCTGATTTTGTCGTCATGATATCATTGACGCAGCTCCAGAAACAATTTTAAAATATCCACAAGATCAGTACTGACGCAGTACGGAAGCGCTAGGTTAGCAAAACGCTAAACCTAATGGATAAAGACAAGCCGCAAACACAAACTTGTCAAAATAGGGTTTCGGAGTCCACCGAAAGAGTAATTTGGAATCCACCAAATTTGAGAAAAATCTCTGAATTTTATTAAATCAAAAGGTTGCCTTCAAGGCTACAATAATTTAGTTTAAATAGGAGTGAAAAATAAAATTAACAAATCTCCTAAAAGATTGTAAAAATAAAAACAACAAACCTAGCTAAATAAAAATTACAAATCTACCTAAAATATAAAAAAAATAACTAACCTAGGTGAAATATAAAAATAAGAAATCAACCTAAAATATAATAAAACTAAATCTAACTAAAATAATAATATACACAAGAAATCCTCCTACATCAGTCTCCTCTACCTCAAAAGAACTCGACCCCGAGTTCTCATCTTGATAAGGAGCCTCATCTGCTTGATACTGGCTCATGCGTTTATCATAGTAGAAACTTAGTATCGGTTTTTCTTTAATTACCAAATTCTTTCTCGTTTGCTCGATAGCTACTTTTTGCTCTTCTTTTAGTCTTGTCTCATACCGACTCTTTTCTTCTTTAAAAGCTTGATTTTTCTCCTCTAACTTGAGATACAACTCCCTCCGTTTTGTTACACGTTCTAAGCTTCTAAAAATAGGGAATGAACCTTGAGTTATCCTTGATCTTGCAGTGTGCATTGACACAATAGACCAATTGCCTTCATCAACATAGTTCTTCTCCGAATCATCTCGTTCATCGATCTCCTTCTTCTCATCTTTGGATTCGTCCACTTCAACCGAAACATCTTGTTCAGCTACTAATTTAACTTCTTTCAGTTTTGTTTGATCAGAACGATCGTTGAGTTTCTGCGGAAGAGATGGTTGACTATCATCTAGGGTTTCGGTATCTGTATCAACAATATGTTCGTAGGATCCATTCTTTTTAGTAACACCAGCTTCAATATCAACAACAAATTTTATTGAGTTTAACTCTTTGTTGCCACCGATTTTATGCACTTCATGGTTCTCACTCTCGTCTTCAGGCAAATCAGTATTCCTGTTTGTTGTTTTGACCGTAAAAATATCGTTTGTCTCATGACCATTCTCAACAAACAAATCGATTTTAGTACATTCTTTTACCTCATGTTCCTTTGCTTCAAACTTATCCGCTGCGAGTTTACAAGCAACATGTCCTTTATCTCTATGATGCCGTCGAACGTTGTTGGTGGTATTGTAGTAGGCGTTGTTGTTGTTCAAACAATTTGATAATATCGTTATTTGTGCACTCAAAGCAGTTAGGGCTGCGGTAACATCCGCGGTAAATCCCTCAAGGTCTGCCCTGGTCGCTGGTTTATCTCCCATGACTGTTCAATTCACGAAAGAACAGGGGAAACCTGCTCTGATGCCAACTGACGCAGTACGGAAGCGCTAGGTTAGCAAAACGCTAAACCTAATGGATAAAGACAAGCCGCAAACACAAACTTGTCAAAATAGGGTTTCGGAGTCCACCGAAAGAGTAATTTGGAATCCACCAAATTTGAGAAAAATCTCTGAATTTTATTAAATCAAAAGGTTGCCTTCAAGGCTATAATAATTTAGTTTAAATAGGAGTGAAAAATAAAATTAACAAATCTCCTAAAAGATTGTAAAAATAAAAACAACAAACCTAGCTAAATAAAAATTACAAATCTACCTAAAATATAAAAAAAATAACTAACCTAGGTGAAATATAAAAATAAGAAATCAACCTAAAATATAATAAAACTAAATCTAACTAAAATAATAATATACACAAGAAATCCTCCTACATCAAGTACACATGTAATAGGAATTCAAAGAGATACTATCTTAATCCCAAAAAAATATCCTCTCAATTCATTTTCTCTCAATTTTCACATGTGAACCATCAATCAACTTTAGTCTATGTTGATTAGCTCGACCAGAGGCAGGAAGATTACGGGGTGTAGTTCGAGAATTCCCAATCCTTTAGAATTAAATATTGTTTTATATATATATATTTTTTGTTTTTTGAAAAACTGGGTATCCGGCCCTATGACCGAATAATACAAGGGAACCAATCCGACCGCCCACTTGCGGGGATCCCATTTAAAGCCAGAGTTTTTTTTTGCTCTGTATGGACTTACTAAAATTGAAATATTATTTTATATTTACAATCCAATAGTTCAAATACCAACATTATTTTCTCAATTTTTTTCAATTTGAGAATGTTTGCATGTATGGTATGAGAAAAGCCCTAGTTGTAAATCTTTACTACTTATAAAAACTAGTAACCAGCCCGTGCGATGCACGGGTTCGTATGAACTTCATTTATTAAACAATCATGGTTGTTGCCAACCATGGATGCTATAGACCAAATTAAGCTAGACACAAGTATAATAAGATATCACCAAAAGGGTATTTAAAAGAGCACCAATCTGTTGCAAGGCATCATGCTTGGTTCATACATTACAAAGTAAATCCCAAATTGAATAAAAGCATCAAAGTTTGAAAGTTAAATTGCAAGAAATCTAGAGCACATTGGTTCATTCAAGAGGACAGCATAATATGTCTCTATATTCATCACCAAAAGAGTCTCTAAAAGAGCACTACTTGCAAGAAGCCTAAAGCATATAATAGTGTTGGCTCTGGTAAAATGTTTTCCGGTCGCTATAGACGTTGAAGGATCATAAAGGGTTGTCTGAACTCCGAGATAAGGGGACAACTTAAAGTAGATAGTCCTATTGTTGGATGCCTCAGTGACGCCGAATTTGATAATGGTACCCTCAGCCAACTTATGCACCTTGCAAATATCACGCTAGTCACCCGAGATCTTGCAGCTCATATAGGGAGTATTGTCAAACCTAAGATCACACTGGTTCCATGTATTACCAAGCCAATCAATTATCCTAAGCTGAGTCTCCTCATTAGGTAGTGCATTTTGACAGAATCCCCTCCAATAAAGTGTCTAATAAATAATTAAACAAAATATTAGTGATGAATAGAAAATATTTATTATCTTGCAGTATAAGAAAGTAAACATACCAAAGTACCGGTTTGGACATCAGGAGTAGTCAAGGTCTTTTCAAGTCTATGTGAAAAGACTTTTGGGAGAACAAAATATGGAATATGTCCACTTGAAGTTGCTTCTTGGAAAGGTTTTTCCAACACGAGTTTGTATGGAGGAGTCTTAAAAGGATATGTAATCTCCATGCCTGTTATGTACCGCACTCTGATAAAAAAAAACAAAAGGACTGATAAACAAAAGAGTAATCCAAGCGCCCGCATTGATACCGTAAAAATCTCTCAATCGAGACTAGCCCTCAGTAAAATAGATCTGTGAGTTGTTCTTTTTCTGGACAGCTACTTGGATTTGATTTTCGTTAATGTCTTGCAGAAACACTGTATCACCAATGTATTGGCCAACGACGCGTGCATATATTTCTGGAAGTTTTCCACGATTCTACACAATAATTGTCAAAAAAACAAAAACTGGCAATCAAATTACTTATACTTTACACAATCAAGAGTAGTAAAATGAGGATGACATGGAAATGTTCAAGAAAGCAAAAGAGATAGACCAAGTTAGATAACTCTAAGTTGATCAAAGCTTAGAGTGTCTTGCCTAGTTTATCTAAAAATCTCTCAGTTACAGTTCAGCTTACTCATACTTTACACAATCAAGAGTAGTAAAATGAGGATGACATGGAAATGTTCAAGAAAGCAAAAGAGATAGACCAAGTTAGATAACTCTAAGTTGATCAAAGCTTAGAGTGTATAATTTTTTTTGCTAACCTATTCCAATGATTCACAGAAAACATACTCACCTTCAAGGGATTGTACTCCATATAGGCTGTTCTGGTCATCATTGCGTAAGGACGGACTTCAGGATCTAATTTGTCGTAACGATGGTTCATATCTATACAATAGCAAAAATCCACATAAACATAATGTCTGTACAGAGAAATACTAAAGAATAGCTAGGTTATAATTCATAATAGAGGGACACAAGAGCTGTAATCAATATTTTCAAAATTACAATACAAGCAACTTACTTGCTATAAGTACAAGAAACTTATCAAAACCAATAACCTAACCATATAGGAATCTATCACAAAAGTTTTTCATATATAGTTATTTAAATAGATGGGAATTCAAGTTATATTGATTAATCACGAACGATGTATCCAATGATATATCTGAGTGAGGATAAAAAGATGACTTATAAGTAATCCTGCCATCTACCAAAGATAAAAAAATGGCTTATAAGTAATCCTACGAATGAACATGGCTGCAAGTATGAATGATCTACTAAAGATGACTTATAAGTATAAATGGTCAACTATATAAGACATATGGTGTAGTAATTTTGGTTGTTCTTGAGAGTCATATTTACTAATAATCAACAATGCAACATGGAGGCATACTTTTACCCTATTTTATAACAATAGAAAAGCGCTGGCAAGAGCTGCAAGTAGACTACATGATTCCCACACTAAACACTAATATTTCAAATGATAATCAAATTTGAAGGATGCACAAAACATAAAGTAAACTAAGAGAGACAATGCTAAAGATGTAGGTGAAGTTTATCAAGGCCAAGGATCACACCTTATTTAATACATGTGAGTGAGGATAAAAAGATGATTTATAAGTAATCTTACCAATCAATATGGTTGCAAGTATATATATTTGGTGAAGTAATTTTGCTTGTTCTTGAGGGCCATATTCATTAATAATCAACAATGCAACGTGTAGGTATATGTTTGCCCTAATCTATGTTCAAATAGTCTTACTAAGTAGGTTGCAAGTAGGCTACATGATTTCCACCCTAAACCCTAATACTTCAATGGATGATAAAATTTTAAAGATGCACAAAACAGAAAGGAAACTAACAGAGATAAACTGAAAAACAAAAGTTTCATAAGTTTCAAACCAAAAACAAATTAACTAAATAGAGTGAACTATCTAGCTTGTTAGTGAGGATAATATGATTTCTATTACATGAATCCCACTTTAAACCTGGAACCTACACTGGTTTGATATACGATGATAACAATCATAATCAAGGATATTGAACAAAAGAACATAAATCAAAAACAAAAACAATCAGAAAAGAGGTAAAGGGACAGAAAACCTTTCGAAGGATTGCGATCACCAGCATCATCACCATGCGCACCACCATCTTGAGATCTACCAGTCAAGTAAGCAGCGAGAGACTCCGCCAGGTCCGGTAAGTTCGACATGCTCTTAGGTGGTTACAACTTACAAGGAGAGTAATCGATTATTGTGTATTGTTCATAAGATAAAAAGATGAAATAAACTTGAATGTGGGTATGAGTAGTCCAATAGGTAATGCAGTGCAATGATTATAGTTCAGAATTTTAATTGGTTGTGAAGCATTGGGAATCTAACACTAGACAATGAATATAGCCGAAAAGTTTTTAGTTTTATTTGATAATTTAAGTCTCTTGCATGTAGCCCACTTGGTTACATTTGTTGCTGCATAATAACCAAATGAACACTCAACCAAAGTAATCATAATTAGATGGTCTCATTATGTCTCCAATAGGTATGAGTAGGGTGGTAGGATGGATCAATCAAACTGATATTGAATTAAGACAGTGAATAATTAAAAGTGAGGCAGAAAACATGAGGAATAATGTACCAAATAACCACTAGAGACATCAAAGTAATTCAGTGTCTTTTCACATGATAAGTCAAAAAAATGATCATCATGTGTATAAGTGAGATCATCAAGCTTATCAGAGAGACCATCAACAAAATAAGGAGGGACATGCATTCTATCAATCAACAATCTCATTGGAGGTGCAAAGGTGGGGACTATGACTGGACATTGAAGCCTATCATGGATAGATATTCCAAACTGTATCCGGAATAAATAAGTACCACCCAAGCTCCGGTACGTATGTCGTAAAAATTCTTGACGGAGGCCCAACCACGAGTGAAATAGACATTGTCATCAATCTTGTCAACTAAAACCTCGAAATGATTGTCTTTGGCATCAACCAAATTGGCAATGCGACCTATCTCATCTCCAAAATCGTCCGCAAACATTTTTGGAAGCTTGACAGCACCCTGTTAATATTTTAAGAACTTATCAATACAATGAGGATAGTAAGGCAGCTAACACACATATGAATATCAAGATAAGCATACTTACATGGTTAACATTGCATTCCAAGTAATAAGTACGGTACCTCACCCTCATGTCATTTAGAAACTTTTCTTCATTGGTTATAGGATAAGGATCCAATGGAGCTACAAAAAAGCAGTTAATGATCAGTATAAAAATGAATGGATGAAGAAATAGATCAATGAGAACTATATACCTCTCAAAGATTGCAAGGCAATGGTGGTTTCAAGATTGTTGTTTGACATGTTTGAGCTGCTGACTATTCTTACTTAGGAACTACAACTACAAGTACTTGTGCTATAGAACCACACGTAAACCATCTATATATATGGAGTTGTGAGGTCATGATGGACATTAACTTGATCAAGTGGTGGCATTATTAAAAGTAAGTGATGTGCTAAGATAATTATTACACCTAGATTAATTGTAAAAAAGGACTTGCTATGAGATAGCACACAACATGTCTGTACGTAATTAGAAGCAAACCATCATAATGGTGCAAGGTAATAGATGACATTGCAATTAATTTAATTTGTATGTGAGCTATAGAGTAGATTACATTAGTTTCATTTGCTTTATTAAGCATTACATATGATATGAAACTATATAGAATGTTCCAAGGCTATAAACTGAGATGTCTATACAATGTATCATAAGTGGATCACAATTCTAATAGTTATGTTTTGCAATATAGGTTCATTTTTTTCACTAATATATATCTATATAAATATTATGTAAATCTTAATTTTAACGAAGGTTAATGAATATAGTAGTTAGACTTTTTTTTTTGAAATGCTGAGTGTGGGCTTGTAACAGTTTCACGACCCAATATTGTATTAGATAAGTGTAGTAATTGGTTCGTGGTCTTGGTTGGCAAGTAGAATTGTAATGGTTGTTTAGGTGAAAAATAATAATTAAGCAAGAGCATGCCATCATCAATTCTAAAGGGATAGCGTGATACCACAAGAATAGGAATGGATTTCAATAGTTCCAAAGCATTTGTAATGAGTATGGAAAGAAAGTTCTTGTCATTGGATTGGCCGTAAGAAACATAGGCTATGATGATGGTTATGCCTAGATAGACTTTAGATGCAAAGTTACTCTAAACATTCTCATTGGGTAGATTTTAGGTGGAAGTAGTAAATGACATAAATGAGAAGCTTCGATGGAAGCTGGATGGTCTGCCATCTGTGTGGATCAAAGAGAAATTTAAATTATGCAAGTTGCTCACTTAAAACTAAGAATACAGGTGGATGAGAGATGGAATTAAGATATAACTGAAAATATGGATTCAATCTTGCTAACATAATTCAGACCTTCATAGTGGTTGCAATTAAACCATGACATTGTCGCCCATTAACAGCTATTGTTATTTTAGAGATAAAACCTGAAAACACAACATATATAAGAAAGGTTATTATTATGATTTTACATTGAGCAATGAATAAATCGGAACTAAAGCACATATATATATATATATATATATATATATATATATATATATATATATATATATATATATATATATTATGATGCAACTAATTTGCTTGTGAAAATAATCAATTGAAATAGACAATGATTAATAGGGCATTAAATATAGGTGTACATATTAGAGAGGAAAAAACTTTGGCATAGAGATAGAAAGTGGATGAGCCATATTATAAAGAAACAGACCATGATTTTGACACCAGTGAATGATGTAGTTGGTTATAGAAGGCCGCATAAGAGAGTAGTATTAATTTGAGTAGGATCATGGGGGTTCTAAAATTCAAATACTCAGATTGATACTTCCTAAGTGGACTGTGATATATTTGCATATCACATGATTAATATAACGTGCACAGACAGAGAGAAAATGATTCATGAATAATGAGAAGAAAATATTTCTCATTAGCTTCTAAAGTTGCAATACACTTAGCCTTGAATTAGTTTCACTGCCCTTGTCTAATTAAGATGGCCATTCCAAGTATGGTGATTAAAAGCATAAATTCATGGATATTAGTTCCTTATATGCAGGATTTTTAGGATGTGTACCAAGGAGAATATTTAGAGTTAGCAAGGGAGCACATAGCTTCATACATTTTCGAGACTATTCACATTAGAAAATCTGCAGACCTTCTTATAAGTAGTGCTCCTAAAATATCTGCAAAAATATAGAGATAGCAATGTGCATATATGCAATAATTATGGTGATTTATAGTCAGATGCATCTGCTAGATTAACATCCAACCAACAGATTGATACGGTAACTTGTATAGCAAGAATCAAAGTGTATACACTGCAAATATCAGAACATCAAAGAAATTTACCACAATAATCCTCACACTAAGCATGCAAAATTCAATTTCCTTCTGGATAAGAACAGATATCAAGCTTGCAGGGCAAGAGTGTTAGGTTCAGTTTTCAATTGGACGCGATAT
The DNA here is from genome assembly GCF_020283565.1 of Trifolium pratense. Lineage (NCBI taxonomy): Eukaryota > Viridiplantae > Streptophyta > Magnoliopsida > Fabales > Fabaceae > Trifolium > Trifolium pratense. The sequence continues at coordinate 44,314,839 of NC_060062.1, read as the reverse complement.
CTGGTTGTACACATTTTCTATTGCACATTATTTCAACCTCTAAAAGTATAATTCATTATCACATTCATCAATGAATAGATCAAAATTGCAAGCACATCCACGGATGTTTAATGTCAAATTTCTGATCACATCTTCTTGCCCCCCACTATTACTTGCTAGATTAACATCCAACCAAAATCATGGTAACTCTAAGTTTTTCTATCATCAAACTTTGTCTGGTGTTTACCTATTTCCCATCATTTTATGGTTCTTAAATGCATATGAATCAAATTGGAGCTAAATTCATTTTTCTGGCTGCATTTGTCAATGTAGATTTATGTCCACATGGTAACTTATAGGGCAAGTATTAAGAATTGTGAGTGAAAACATTCCAAAATTACACTCGTTTAATTTGATTGACAAATTACATTGGCAAATTATATTGGTAAATTTGATTGGCAAATTATAAGGCATCAACATCAAATACCAATTGAATATTCATAAATCACAAAACAACCACATTGTCCATAGAGAACACAAACATGACTAAATTACACACACACAACTCAAGAAGAGGCCACAAAATATTGTTGGGAGACATAGAGAGGTAAATAAGAGCCATCGCTCAAAGGATAACTAAGAGTGGTCTGTATTCCTATCTGTGGATACACACAAACATACATCACAAAATTCCGGGTAGGTTCGTTAACAGCAAAACGAATCTTCTGGCCCTCTGCCAAGCAATGTTTCTTGCAGAAATCCATCCAGCGACCAAAAACCTTACAAGCCAGCTCGCCCTCAGAGTCCACGCCAAACTGCATGTGGCATGGATATCGACAACCGGTGTGATCGACCAGAACCAATTCATTGAAAGTAAATGCGAAGGCAAATTCACCAAAGCCATACCAGGGCAAAACCTATAGAAAATTAGAAGGCAAGAAAATTAGAAGTCAAGACAAATTGATTGATAATGCTATCATTTAAATTAAAAGTTACAGAGTATATACCAAAATTCCAGACTGGACATCATATAATGTCAGCTTCTTAAGATAGGTACGAACAAAAGACCTTGGCAGTACAAGAACATTAGATGAAGTTCTGAGGTTTGTAGATGTCCCAATCCTAGAATTAGTCCCAGTGGTAACCAACATATGCTTGTATGGAGGATCATGGAAAGGATACTTAACATCAGTACCCCATCTTGTTGTAAGGCCTATAATCAAGAGCTTGGGATTAACATATGTAAAACTAACCCAAGCTCCAAAAAGAACATCTCATTACACTTTTTCAAGATACGAACTTGAAACTCATTGTGATTAGGATCCTGAAGCATCACATATGTGTCAATTAAGCTACCAAACTCGCGAACAAAACACTGAGGTAGTTTCCCCAAACTCTGTGACCACACCACATAAACAAAACATATATTAACTCCTCATAAAATAAAAAGTGTCAAATAGTTTGGATGATTATACAAGTTAGACCAGGTAGCATTATCATAAACACAGAAAGAGAAAACTGATGAAAACATATGGATTTATTTCTTTGACCAACAGAGAGATCTAGATTCCCAAATAAGCATTATTCTTCTGAGATAACAAAAATATGGAAATGGTGATTGTTTACTAAGGTTTTGCTGCACTAAACATGAATTTTTTCACCAATTAATAAAACCATTAAGATGATACTTGGCAATCAAATAGCACACAACCCTGAAAAAACAATTAAGATGATATTTGGCAATCAAATAGCATACAACCCTGAAAAAACAATACCAACCACGATTTTTCTGTACTATGCATGAATCTAATACATACTCCCCTAATTATTCTAACCAAAAAATAGCAACAATCACCTAAATAAACACCAAAAGTTAAAGAAAGAAAGATAAAAGAAAACTCACACTGTGTGGATCATATTCCATATGGAAAGTGTGTATGCCACTAAGTATTTTATGCAGAGATGAACCATGAGACTGATCAAATGCCTGGGCAGTTTCAAGATTCAGATATGCTGCACAATCGATGAAACAGTAACTGGTTGGAGACATAGCAGATTTTGTAGTGGACTTGGCTTGCATCGGTTACAAGATGAGATTTAATATGGTTTAATGAAATGAGAGAGGAAACATTTAATGATGAGGGAGGAGGAGTCTGGTGGGAGAAGGAAAGTGAATACATTTGCTGGTAAACTCTGGATGCAGGAGAAATGAAAATTTTGGCAAATTCCAAGGACAAGGATAATGTGCAGCCAATGAAATCGCCTGAATAACAATGATTACACATTGTGCTACTTGGAACCGTGAAGGAAGTATTAGCAACTTCCAAGAAGCATTTAATGCAGATAAAATAAAATAGAAGAATGTATATGAATTGATTGCTTGGCAATGTATATACATACACGAGATGCTTCTTCATTGGGCAATATATATGTATGTTATGTATGTCATGATAAGCATAACCAAACCCTAGAGCCACATGTACATGTAAGATGGCTATTTGAATGTCCTCCAAACCCTAAATGAAAAGCAACATAGCAAAACCTAAAATGAAATAAAAACCTAGGTGTGTCAAGATTGTATTGGTTGCTAGGAAAAGATGTCAAAGGCCAATTGGACAAAGTTTAGGGTTGCAAGTTAGCAAAGGATTAGGGCTGACAAAGCAGCCTTGCTTTTAGTATAATAAGATAAGATAAGATAAGATAAGATATAATAAATAAAACTTCTTCGTAAAAATGTCTCGAATTCAAAAGACATCAACACTTAAATTTCATGAAATATACTTAGGGCTGAAAATATTTTTACTCAACTAATACTTTTTTAACACAACAATAAAATAATACATAGTGCCAAGATAATAGTGTGTTTGTTCAGAGAGAAATAAAAATTAATTATGTCTTAATTAACAGGACATTGTATTATATATATATATATTCCTTCAAAAAAAAATATATATATATATATATATAGGGTTTGGGGTTTGAACCTCGGTCATCCTATTTATTTATTTTAAAGATAAAATTTCTAACCACGGGACTATTTGACAAAAAAAAATTGATTCCAAGTGAATTAATTTTGTAACGTCAATTTTAATTAAAATCATTTTTTTTGTTTACAATGGAGCAAAGAATTGAACTCGGAACCTCATACATACTATCCAAACTCCTCACCACTAAACCAAACCTAGTAGCTTTAATTAAAATCAATTTGAACATAAAGGATTGGTTTAAATATAGTTTTGGTCTCTCTATTTTACAAAATTTGCAATTTTGATCCCCTTATTTTATTTCCCACAATTTTGATCCCCTATTTTAAAATATTAAGACATTTAAAGAAGCGAGACATGTAACTATTATGAGGAATAAAAATTTTAAAAAATATCAAACTTTATCTTTTTGAGAGTTTTGATAAATAATAGAGTTATTATAAATATTTTAATGATAGAAAAAAAAATTAAAAAAAAAATTCATTTACCTATTAATTTAATAAGCTAATGTAGTTTGAGGTTTGCACTACACTTATAAAGGCTATCTTTGTCATATCTCTAACCAATGCGGGACTTCTAACACACCCTCTCACGTCCAGAACTGAACAAGCTAGAACATGGGATCAACAACAACGAGTGACCCAAATATGTGAGGTCTCCACAACAAATAACAATTGGATCTATGATAGGTTCTGATACCATATTAGAATTTGAGAGGCCTATATTCAAACTACAAAAGCTAACTTGAGAGTTGAGATTTGCACTACACTTATAAAGATATCTTTTTCATATATCGTGCACTTCTAACCTGGTACATTCAAATTTATCTAATGTACCATACAATAAATGTCTTAATTTTTTATAACCGGAGGACCAAAATTGCGGAATATAAAATAGAGGAATCAAAATTCAAGAATCAAGATTTAATAAAATGGAAAGACTAAAACTGCATTTAAGCAGTATTTTATGTGTGGATGCATTCAAAAAAATGAGTTAAACCAATAAATTTAAATATAAAATCACGTCAAGTCAAAAATTACAAATACTAACTTCAAATTAACATCATTTTTTTTTAAAACCAATTCTACTAAAGTATATTCATCAACTTACGCAGCAATCCATTTGAGTCATGGAAATACTTCTATATCTGGGAGCTACTGCCCCACCTGCAAATGAGTTCGGAAGTAGACATCCAGAAAAATCACTAAGAACACTTTCATAAACATGGAGAGTTTTCAATAGCGGGTGAGGTAAAAGTAGAACCCCGATATTTAGGGTTACATTCGCGTTTGAATTATTGATCCCCTAAAAAGGAGGTAGTTCAATTACAAACTACAATGAGATCAAATATCCTTGTAGAAATTGTTTGGTATTTACATATACATTTCACTAAAAAAAAAACAGCTGTACAAACAATTAACTTCAATAAAAAAATCTATTTGATGCATTATAAAGATTCAAGATCTTGCAGCATTGTTCAAATTGCAAACAGTCATTCAAAGGCAATGTCCACGCTGGTACGGAGAAGACAATGTCAAAAATGGTGTAGTTAAGATGTTAGGCTGCAAAGGTTGAAAAGAAAACCCTGTTGTCTGTGGAACTCCAATTGGCTGATGTTGAACAGATCTGTCAAGAAGACAAGCCAATGCAAAATAAGGGAAACTACAAATCATGGATTGCTGATTCAATTTGGTAAACAAAAAGTAATGCATATACTACATGATATACATCCAACATTTTTATGGAGTAATGAAGCATTTAGTTCCTGACACTAAAGCAGATCTAAATTAATTTTTCATCGTTTAAAAAGTTAAAAACATAAACTCTAAAATTACAATAGTCATATAAACTCTAAAATTATAATGACAGTGACAAAGTCTATATATGATGAGAAAATCCAGAGTATACGCGAGAACTTACCCAAATGACAATGATAATGAAGTCTCTGCTGGGTTGTGAACTCCATTCTGATCAGGAGATAATAATGTCCAAAAAACTAGATCACACAATAAGAGAACTCGTTAGTAATAATAGTATCAATCAAAAAGAAAATTAAAGTTAACAGAAAAATTTCAAAAGAGAAGTAGATTCGCAATGACAATTGCAAGCCAGTCATTTACCAACAAAAAAAACTTATTCAAGTAGATATTACTATTGCTATGAAGGAGCAACTTTAGCATTTAATAGAATCTAAGTCATTCCTATCCTTATCAAATATTGTGGTCTTTTGGCTCCCTGTAGCGCAATGGTGCTTTTGTTGGTGTTTAAACGAAGCTCTATGTGCACATTGAGTAGGAAATAAATGGAAAGTTTTTAGCATTTTAGAATCTAGCATATAGGATCTGGTCATCCCAGAAATTTCATAAACAGAGGCATCTTCTACATTAGGCAAAACGAACTTTCGCAATATCTGATGACATCAAGTCATAGGATCTAGTCTTATTATTAGTAATGGACGGAGTTTTTCCATATCCTCAAACAAACAGTTAGTATATTAGTTCAAAATAACTCTAAGATGCTGTAAACAGAAAACTAGGCCATTAATTGAGATATAGGATTGTCCTTGTATCATTATGATTATCTGCTCATTTGAATTTATGCAAAACCTGTGTGACAATTGTTCAAATAGATATGGGGGTTCAATTATTTTTCACTACTTTCTGGTAAGAGGGTTCAATTGTTTCATGTAAGATCTTAATGTTCAACACCTACATAATTTTACTATTCATGTATATAGAAGGATTTCTCTGCAGTATGTATTGATACTCTTTTTAAGTAACATAGTTCATTTATTAAAAATCAGAATGAAGATTGCAAGAAAAATAAATCAAGATTGATTGAACTTTTCAAAAATTAAAAGCTATCCCTTCTCTGTGAACATAGGTAACTTGATTATGCAAAATTATAGTGCAAATAGAAGGTAAGAAGCTAAGAATCACCTGGTTGGTCTGAATGATCATTAAAATCCGAGCAAAATAGCATATTCTGCATTTTCACAATGCATTAAGTCAAACAAGATGTAAACAGATATCATATTAGGAGTTTAAAACTGAAAAATGGATTTTGAACCAACCTTTCCCATACCCCGCGATGCATTTTGAACCACATCTGCAGGAAATAACTCAAATGGTCAGGAATGTTAACTATTGAATGAAATGAATGAGAAGATGAGAAAGAAATTGTTATGTGAAGAAAACTTAATATTGGAAAAAGCTCTGAAATTTCAAAGAACTGTGGACATCTTCCAAAAAACAGAACACAGAATCAACATAACAAAATGCCAACCATTATCAACAAAATGTAACTGGCAACAAATACTGGTCAGTGGCAGGGCTTCCAGAAGTAGTTAGGACATTTTCTCACATGAGAATGTAAAAAAAATCAAATTCTAACAACAATAATTGACATGCTCTTTAATGTCGATTAATAAAGTTAGCCAACTTCTGGTGTAGGATATATAACTTATGTTTTCAAACTGTGTGCATTTGACATTACAAAAAAACCACTTCAACCCAACCTTTGAGATAGCAAATTTGGAGACAAGAAATTTTAACAAATGAATTGAATTATTCCCATTATATCAGAAACAATCAACAATACCAACACTATTCTACTAAAATCGGGTGGCAAGAGAGTGATCACTTAGGCCAACAGATATTAATTATATTTCTATAGTCAAATAGTTAAGATGCTATACCCAAGTTTGAAACACTGGGCTTTACAGCCAACGTCAAGCCAAGAAAACAATCATCGGGATCAGGGCCAAAATCATGCAGTTTCAGCTCAAGATTTGGCTTTGCCCCTGAGAGCAATGCAGAAAGAAAGCAATAAACATTAGAGTTAAAAAACTTATCACAGTGCAATTAGCCTTTTACATAGTAGTTGTCTAGCAAACTTAAAGAGCTCAAAAGAAGGACATGAGAAAGAATTGAAATGGAAATTTCCTCACTTTTGTTACTCAGCTTCAGCTCAAATGGATCACTGAGTGAATGAGGAACCCTTGTATCCACCTGTCCAGTATATGTTAGTAAATTGGAGACCATAAGTAAAATAGAACAGGCTACAAAGAAAATCTTACATGGAAAAAAGGATGTTGCAGTGACTGATCCGCATCTGGCCTTCTTGATGGGTCCCACGACAACAATTGCTGCAGAATTTACAATGGAGGAGATACTTAAAAAGAGCACTATTTGACATAAATCAAAACAGTAAAAATTTGTGTTAATGATATGAAGACAGACAAAAGCTATTGACCAAAACATACTGTGATCAAATCTATAGCTTCCGTGCTAGCATTTGGAATGATATCAGAAAGCTTCATAGGTGGAACCTGCACAGCAATTAAAAATACAGGATGCATTAGTTAATGAAATGAAAAGATGATACTGTAAAACAATATTACATTACCACACAACTGTTATATGAACACTTACAACTTCATGACCAACAAAGTCCAATCGCCTAGAGTTGTTTGCACCTATGGTGAAACAAGTTGAATCTGGCATACCAAGAATGCAGTATATTTTGTACAGTTGATCTATTTCACTGTCAATGGACAAGTAATTTTATGAGATGTGATAAAAAGCCCAATAGTTTATTTTTAGGAATACACAAGATAATATTTTTGAAGAAGCTTTCAGTTTAGCTATCAAAAGTCAATATCAGTACACAAATTGCCCAAAAATTCGTAGAGCATTTGTTTTATTATATATGAATTTTATAACAACTTGAGATATATAATGAAGTCATAAAAACAATATTGTCCCTTAGCAAATTAGCTGTCAAAAACCTAATGAAGTCATAAAAACAATATTGTCCATTAGTAAATTAGCTATCAAAAACCTGAACCATAAACATTTCGTTGTTATGCTCCAATAAAATCTTTCAAATTACTGAGTGAAAACACGTCCCCATAAAACATTACCCCTCCTGGATTTTTATATCAAATTCGACATCCTTCTCTCTAGACTTGTGAACAAGATTGTCCTCTCTAGTACAAAATCAAAATTCTTATATTTTGTGGCAAATTCCTTAATAGGTTCCAATAAATATTTAAATTTCAAATGCAAACAGTGTGTTAATTACTAAAGTTTATTAAATTTTTATAAGCATAAACAACAACAAGTAGATAATATAAATGAGTTTGTTTTGCCATCATCACTGCAGCACACAGCAAAGAGAACATATGAGACTCTAAAAATACCTTTCACCAGGAAATATGGGGGTCAAAGTAAAAAGCTCCGCTAATATAGCACCAATAGCCCACATGTCTGCAAAAAAACTTGTGTTTGTTATTCACCACCTCAAAAAGAAAAACAAGAGCAAAGTCATCTAAGAATGACAGCATAAATGTCAAACAAGTTTGACAACACAGAAAGTGTAACAAATGTAAATTCAAAGCTAGAGAAAGTGATGGTTCTACTGGATCATAAAAAAGTTAGATTAAGTGATGGTTCTACTGGACCAGTATAATCAACAGCAGTCAAACTGCCTTGGATGAATGTGTGGCACAGTTGACATCAACTCAAACTTTTATTTACTAGAAAATAAATTTGTAAGGGAGACTCCAAAAGTGATTCTGCTTCGCAAAACCATATTGAGACAGAAACTACAAATTGCAACTTCTGCCACCAATTTCACTCTTATGGCTCCCAAAATTAGTTGACTCCAAGCATAACTCTGAGATGAATTACTTCGTTGACTCATTATAAACAATAAATTTCACTAATCCAACTGTTGTATTGTCATAATATATTAATAATCAAGCACACAATTTTATATAAATCTGAAATTCGCAGCTATATAATCTAACCATCGATGTTTACTTATGTTTTTTAAAAGCTTATTATACGATCATTTGATATTATTTAATGAAGTATCAAATAGTTTTAAATTTTATAAAAATTTGTGGAGTTGGACTACTGAATAAGAACTTTGAATTAATCTAAATAAATAAAATCTAATGCCTACCTACAGCAGGAGTATAACACAGGGACTGCAACAAAACTTCAGGTGCCCGGTACCTGAATTCCGAAAAACAAAATGTGATAAAGTTGCTGATGTGATGATGAAATCTCTTAAAAAAACATGCACTCACAAACAGTATATAAATAATCTGATCTTGCATGCAAAGTTGTCCATGGAGACATGTGAAAAGAGAGACTAATAAAGATGACATGAGAGAACATAACTCACCACCGTGTGGAAACATATTGAGTATATGGAGGCATTGATGATAATTCTCTAGCCAGTCCAAAATCAGCAATTTTAATAACATCATTTGTCACCAGCAAATTTTCTGCCAGAAGAAAACACTCCTATCAGATCATGATCCTTTTGCAGATTGAACTGGAAACATAAACAAGATTTACCCTTAGAATTTTGCTAAATGGAGGAGTTATATGTCATACCAGGTTTTAAATCCCGATGAAAGAATCCTTTCTTGTGCACGTGACTAAGTCCTTGGAGCACTTGCTTCATAAAGCATCGTATCTCTTCCTCTGAAAAGGGTTTTTCTCTCTCTTTTATTAATTGATAAAGATTACAATCCTGAAAGATGAAATGGAGTATTTAAGCACTGGCTGATAATACAAGAGTCAATACAGACCTCCACCCAGCCTTAAGCTTGAATATTGAAGTATTACGGATAAATTGCATAGGAGTTAATAATATTTCCAGAAAACATGCATATAGCAGAGAGAACCATGTGGCAATACGGCATTTTCTGCTACATTAAGATTTAAGGACATTGTCCTGTGTCCTGTCCACTGTTCTTCTAGGCTATTAAAGTGGTTTTGGTCAATGGAAGCACACCATGGTATCAGTCGGTCGTTTACGTAGTTTCTTAACCATTTTTGTTGTCTAGAATTTTTGTACAATATCATTTCATCCTAGTCATTATACCTCCTCTTCTCCCTGAACAATTTTTTCCTCAACATTTACAAAATAAATAGCTAATATATCACTCTTCATTTTGATCATTATGTGTTATAAGATATGTAAAAATATCAATGAAAAATAAGATATCTAAATATCAATATATAAGTCATAAATAAATAAAAATTGAACAATAAAAATTTATTTACCATGTATTCAAAAATGAAAAACAGTTCGTTATTTTCTTTAACAACCTCTCTCAACTTTATGATATTTGGGTGATTCATTTTACGAAGGGCCTGCAGAAGAAATACAATGCACATCAGTGGAGACAAATCAACATTTAAGTAAGAGTCAATTTGGTTTGAGTAAAAGTTTTCTATTGATTTCAATGTTTGCTAACAAATCTATGAAAGCAAGATACATAAGCAAACGTAAGGTGGCAGTTTTGTAATTAAAAGTGAAAATGGAAAGAAAAAAAAAATGTTCTTAGACCAAATAAAGTCTAAAATCGCAATTGCAGATCCAAGAATGTGTTAAAATCACCGTGAGTGCAAAAACTCTACTATAGTGCATACCTTAACTTCTCTTAAATTTGTGTATTCTTCCCAAAAGCAAAACTTTCTTTTCAACCTTTTGACAGCAACCTGATAGATAAAATGAGGATAAGAGTGTAACATTAAAAAGATATCCCAAAATGTAACATTCAAAAGTGGAACTTTATGGATTTAACACCACCTCATGAGGGGGAGACAAAGAAAGTAAAACACGTGTTTATAATTTATACAAAAACAAGATACAATTCTGAAAAGTATGTGAATATGCTGAAGTTGGAAAGTTTGCTTTTAGTTAGCTAAAGTTGCTTACAATCTCAAAAGTTCTCATATCATGGGCTTTATATACATGACCGCAAGAACCATCTCCAAGCTCTTTCAAAATTTTATACCTGGAGAAAAGACAAACAAGATATAAATTTACCTGGTGACAATATTGAGAACCCAACAATTGTACACAAGTCCATAGATGAGAAGAAACCAACCTTTCCATTTTTTAAAATTTACAACATTATAACCAATAACACTTCAAAGAGACTGGAACGGAGTCCATGAAGGGACGTCTAACTGTCAACACTGTGTTGGCACTTAGTTTATAGATGTGATTTAGAGTTGAAATATAGCATGAAGCATTTAATATCATCAACAGTCCACTTTTCATTGTAGAAGTGATCCACAAACAGCAAGCGGTATGTCAATGTGTTGCAACCTTCAAAAACCCTGTTGACTAGGTGGTGTCATTTGCATATTACAATGTCGATCCATTTTAATTGCATAAACTTCAAATTGAATCAATATATTGGAAAACACATGATAGGCTGCAGTAGAAAATATAAATGTTAGTTCCCTTAAAAATTAATGACCACCTTAAACATCAAGCAAACAAGTGCACTTCAAAAGCGCAATATTAGGAAAATAGTCAGAATACAGTAATATATTATATTATTTCATTCTGCAAACTCCAACAATGAAAAATCAACTCACTCCTGTTGACAGACCCTAAGACTCAAATGCTTTATGGTGTTTGCTTTGCTCATCCAATCTACCAAAGAATCAAATAAAAGTACAACACCGATAAAAAAAAAAAAACAAACCTTCCCATGAAGACATTGATCCTAACAACTATGTCTTGTTGGATTAAAAAAATTGCATAGCACATAACTCGTACTATTAAAATACTCCCTATGTTCCTTATTATAAGAAAAAATTCACCTTTTAATTTCGTTAAATAACCGATGTATCTGGTCCATATTATAGACCAGATACATCAGTTATTCGGTGTACCTAAAAGGTCAATTTTTTGCTTATAATAGTGACGATCCGATAGAGTATATCATTACCATGAATTCAACTTAGACTCCTCTATCTAACCTGCTCGTGAAAAACAAAATCTATTGGCCAGCTGTAAAGTGCTGAATTTAATAAGTTTGTCAGATCCAAGACCATGGAAATTAAAAGAAGAAAAAGAAATTATAAACTTATTTTTTATGAGGAAATTATAAACTTAATGACTTTAGATTAGCTTCAATTATGCAATAATCACTTTTTATTCAAAATTTCTCTCAAGAAACTGAAACTATGTGTGCCTGTGTGTGTGTGTCTCAATCAATATAAGCTTAATTCAAGTCATCACTATAAACAAAAACAAAGACAGAAACAAATACACAAATTAAGTTATAATCACAATCTAACTATCCATAATAATCATATATGAACAAAACACCACGTTCAACACAATCTGATTGAAAATAATTCGAAAAATACGATATCGGATTCGGATTTTATTCGATGTAATAAATCCATAAACTATTGCTGTAACTCAAATCAGTTACAAAAACTCGTCTTCATCTTTTCATTCACCATTCTCTTTCTCTCACAAAACAAACCGATCATAATAACAAAAAAAAAAAAAAGTCGCGAAACATAATTCAAGCTGCATTGAAGTTTGCTTACAAGCTAGGAACTAGATTCAAGAAAAAAATCGCGGAATTGGAAAATTGACGAAACGAACTCAGAAAAAAATTGAGAGAGAAAATGAAAAAGAAAACTCACCGTGTAGGAAAATTGGATAGAATCGGAGCAGAGTGAAGAACACGGATCAGCAATGCGAATGGAAAATTCGCCGAAAAGAAACGATGAAGATTGATTTAGAGAGAGAAAATTTGGATATGTGAAGAATGCATAAGAGAGATAAAGAAGAAGATGGATTCCATAGAATAGAAGAAAAAATTGAAGGAGAAGAAACCAAAGAAATAAATTAATTAATATAATATATAATATAATAAATAAATTTCGGAAAATGGAATAGAATTGGGCCAAACTAACATTTGCATAAATGGGTTGATCCATTATAATATTCAATACACGAATTTGACATGTTACCCTTCTTTTTTCTTCTAATCAAATTTTTCTTAAGAATTTTAACGTTCTAGTATATGTTAAGTACAAGTTTGAATCCATGTCAAAAAAAAAAAAAGTATAAGTTTGAATCAAATTTTAGATTTTATGGTGTTTTATGTAAATAAATTATGAAAGTAAAACATTTTTATGAATGTAATTTAGTTTTGGCTCTCTAGGACTCAAATTTCTAGAAGGAGGTATCTGATAACCTAATATTGTTTAAAAAAGAAGTAAAATATGACAAAAATTATCATTTATCTTTGTAAAAATTATTGATGATCTCTTTACAATTAAGGTTTAAAAAGAAAAACTTAATGTATTTATTTTAAAAAATTGAAGAGTCTATCATAAATCAGGCTACAAATTTTGTCGATCGACCTTATCTATTCTCGTCTCTTATTGTATTTAATTTTTCATTAAAACATAATTGTAAAAATATTAAAAGAAGTAAGTTTCTTTTATAAAGGAGTATAAGAGTTTAGTTTAATTGTAAAAATACAGATCTTAACTTTAGAAAATCGTGTGTTCAAGCCCCTCGTCCTAAATTATTTTCATAAAAACATTTTATAAGTTACAATGATATATGTCGTTAACAATAACTAAATTATGTCAAAAAATTTGTAGAACACATTAGATGAATTCTTCTTTCAGTCGAATTTTTTTTATATGAATTGAATCTCAAGTCTACAATATTGACAGCTGTTTAAGAGTCCGAAATTTTTATCATTTAAATGAAATATTTTTGTATCTTAAAATATGGATTGCTTGGCTGTTAGTGGGGTGGGGATGCTGGTCCCCACGTTGATATAAAAATGGTTTGTGCTATTACCGTAATGCCATCCAAACATTTAATTATTAACAGAAAAAATGTTCTATGTGCAATTCTACCCTTAACTTCAATAAATGAAAAGACGGCTTCATCCTCAACATTAATACAGAGAGACAATTGTACCCTTTTAGATGGATAAGGATAAGGGATTGTAAAGTCATTAAGAATAAGATTATGGTTTTATGGTCATTTGGAGGCCACGTAGACAAGCATATTCTGTTTTAGATCCCTGGAGTGGATTTTTGCTATGAACCGCCCACGCTACCTTTTTTTTCTTATATTAAATATTAACTCTATAAGACATGGACAATTACATACATCATCTTTGAATCCTCGCTAATGCAACACTATTTTTATTGGTTGGAAAAGATTCTTTGGGTTTAGCTGATTGTGGTGGTCTCTTTCGAAACTCAAATGACATATGGCTTAAGGATATTCTCACAAAATTGAAACTTGTGACGCTCTATGCGCCTTGGAAATGCAATTAACTGGAAGACATAATTTCCACCATGTTCAATTGGAAAGTGACTCAAAAACTCTAATTGGCATGATCACCGGGAAAGCAAAAATCAAAGATAGTCTGCCCACCTTGATTCATCATATACAAGAGGTTTTAAAATTGAACTGGCAACTGCATTTCAATCACACTTTGCGAGAATGAAATAGAAATGACGATTGACCGGCTAATTTTAGTTTCTTTAAATTCTTTTAGTACTCGTATTATAGAGATCCCTCCGAGTGAAATCTCAAGTAAACTCTAATAAAAAATTGTTCGTATAAAAAATTAAACTCATACTTTTTCAAATAAAGATTTCTAAAAAAACTAATTAATCGCTTTTTTTTTGGTCAAGAACTAATTAATCACTTTAATTCAATTATTTAGTTACTCATGCTGCTTATTTTTTATGATAAGTTAATTCTATTTTAGTGACTCTGGCCCATCTGTAAATAAATTATTTTAATATAAGTGAATCTTTTGCTTTCAATATAATATTAATTATTTTAAATTATATTCTCTAATTTGTATTAACTATTAAGGCTAATTTTGTGTATGTGTCATATGAATTATTGTACAAGAATTTCTTATTAAATAAGATTTTTCTTAGAAATTATGGGCTCTCAACAAAAAAATTATATGATGGTGGTAGTATTAATAAACTGGAATACAAAATATAAATTTTGAGTTAATTTTTCAATTTGAATTGTTAATTATCTTTTTCTACCAAAAAATTGTTAGTTATATTTTAATTTTATTATCGGTTCAACTTTAATGTTGTCTAACTAATTCAACTTCAATATTACCTATATCTAGTTCAACTTCAATATTGTGGAATTGATAAAAAAAAATAGGGAGAAATTTAGACTCTAATTTTTTTTCTTCCACTATACCTCCTATAATGTAAGGAAAAAAAAAGTTAATAAGTCAACTAGAAGTGTTAGAAGAATGATTATTTGTAAGTAGTTAGAATATGTCTATTTAAATTTAATTTACAATTATAATTGCTTTTTATGTATTTTTTTTTTAATGTTATTTACAGGGTGTAAAAGGTGTAAAAAAATGGTGAAAAAAAGGATTCAGAACAAATAAAAACATATACAACTTTATCATATGCAAAATCACTATGAATTATCAACTCTAAGCAAAAAAACTACATACTAAAAAAACTCAATGAAAGTCTAAGCATTAAAACTATATACTATTTAAGGTAAATGTGTACTATACAAAATAAACATAATCCAAAGTAAAACTGAAAAGCTAAAAACAAAAACTCACTATATATACAAGAGGAATTAGCTCAACAAATATTGCAACTTATCCTGTGTTTTGTCACTACCTTAATGATCCTTAAGCTTATATACATTGTTAATGTAATCTTCTGTTTCCCACAAGAATGATCCAAAAGCAACAGCTTCCAAAACTAATCTCTTAAGACTAGAAAATGAAGTCAATATAACATCATCATTCTCAGCTGAATCAAACCCTTCACTGTTAAAAAGTGCACAACTATAACTCCTAACCAAATTCACAGCCTCTTTAGATCTCAACTTAGCACATCTCTGCAATGATCCAGGGTGGAATCTCATAACATAACACTTCAAGTCTTCAATTTCCTCTTCGTGTCGAACTAGCCCTTGCCCGATCGATTGCATGTTAGTCAAATGGCCAAAGATGTCCTCCTCGAATCCGTAAGGACACATATCTTTAAATGAGAGGGAATTCCTATGACCAAGATGAACATCATGGTTTGCCAAATTTAGATTTCTTTCTAGATGGTACCTTAAGGAAACTGATTTCAAAAAGTAGCCGTATAATATAGAAGCAACGTATACGCGTGCGAGTAAGAATTGTCGAACTTTGGTGGTCGCCCAACTCTCGGTTACACTAGATTTTGCTTTCAAGCCGGTTACGTTAGTTACATGTTCCTTTATCATATCCAAAACTTCTAAGGTGTGAATAGACTCTAGTTCCCAATCCTTAGAAGGCAATATCTCTAGCCTTCCATTGTAAAGACATTTTGAAAGCTTTGGAACCAAAGGTACCCGAATTTCGGAAAACTTGTAAAATATCAGCAAGGACATAACATCTTCTACAGCAACTTCACATTGATTCTCTTTAATTTGTGCAATCCTCCTGCAAGCAGCATTTCCGAAAAAGTTTTAAGTCAGTTTTTTCGACGAATATCTACATACTATAGTTGTACTATGCACCGAGGTTTAAATGATTTGTTCATTTCATTGCAACATGATGTGAAAGAAATAGCTGGAAAATTAAGATCAAAGTCAGCAAAGGAAAGGTCTATATTCAGAAGGAAGAAAAGGTAAATGATCTCAACTTTAATAGAGGCTTAATTAATACTTCTGTTTAAAGACTTAAACCCCTGATAGTTTACAAGTGAAGAATCAATAGGGCCAAATGCCCAAATGGTTGGTTATGCATTTAAGAATAGATGAGGTTTGAATAACTTTTAGGATTAATCTTCCCTGATCATGATAATTGGGCCTATGAAGTGGAATTGAAAATTAGGACTCTGACTGTCATGGATGACATGATGTATTTATACTAAACAACACCTTTTTATTATAGCTTCGCGACAAAATATACTCCCTCCAGTCTCAAGATTCTTTTTTCAGGTTCATTGAATAACTGATGTATCTAGTTTATGTATGAATAACTGATGTATAAGACCGAAGGGAGTAAGCAAAAACGTAGATGAAATTTAGACTAGATACATATACTTTTTTGCTTATATTTTGTTACGGAAGGAGTATATAGCTTCAATCTCACGAAAAGATAATAATGATGTTGCCCAAATAAATGGGAATACATGACCTGTTTAGCACACATCTAAATCTACAAACAAAACCTCTGATGAAGAGATGCAGAGTCCATACACAGAATCAATAAAAATATTTCTTGTTAATTAACAGTTAACACAATGCAAGACCTACCAACAAAAGCTCCCTACAAATTTACAGATGCAAAGTTTACATATGGGATCAATAAGTTTCCTCATTTTAATCAAATGTTTCATTAAGGTACAGACTATAGAGCAAGTAAATACACACATATATGTAAAATAATTTATGTTTAGATACATTTATGTCAAATAAGTTCAACTAAAGTCAATTATTAAGTCAAAAACTTAAAAATTAGAATCATGTGTTGTTTTGATTAATACTATCTAGTTAATTATAACCCATCAACACCTTTCCTACCATAAATTCAAACCGTGGTTGTGTATGTGATAACTAACTTCTTCCACTAAACTCAACCACCATCACTTACACACAGTTACTAAAGGGGACAAAAAAAGTGATGTAACCAATTTTTTATTGACGTGACATAAAATCATCAAGTTATATGTCACCTAACTTTTGGTCAAAAAAGAAAGACCAAAAAACCGAATTTTAACAAAAAAAAAAAAAAACCTATTTCATGAGAAAATAAAAATTGGAGACCAAAACTGCAATTAATTTAATCTAATACTAATTTGATCAAGATTTATTGAAGCTCTTCATAGTTATTACATATCAAAACCTGTGAAGCAAGGACACAAACAAACATGGACACTGACAAGTCGACACTGATAATAATATGGTTTCATGTCAGTTGTGTCTGTGTCAGACACTGGAACACACCCAATCCGAGGACTATCCATGTTTCATGGATCAAAACCTTGATTACCTCATAAAAAAACATAGCAAAAAAGAAGAAAACAAACCTGTGAAGTAGGGCTTGATCGGAATCAGAAGCAAGAATCATACGAGAAACAGCAGCATCACGATCATCAGACAAAAGTTTAAGTTCTTCTTGAACAGCAACATGAAAAAGACTACGATGATTCTGAAAAACCCCACTAAGAAATTTTCCAACTTGTGAACGTGGTAACAAAGGTGAGTTCAAACTACTATACTCACAGTGACTAGCACCAGCACTCGCTTTTACAATCAACTTCTTGAAGGGTACTCTGTTCCTAATATTCAAACAAGAAGATGATGATGATGATGAAGAAGAAAAAGAAATTGGTTTTGTGAAGAATCCTATGTGAGGTTTGAGTGTAAGATAGTGGTGGCGAAGACAATTTTCCATCAACGGCAAGGTTTGAGGTTTTTGTGATGTGTTCTGTTTTTGTGTTGGAAGAGGTTGAATGAATGATTAATTTAAGAACAATAGGTTGTGTTGTGTTTTCTTGTGATAGGATAGGATCATAATAAGATATTATTATTATTATCTATACTTTTTTCTATATGAAGAAAATAGTAGTTTATACCAAATAGCTAATTTTTAATTGGAATCGGATACAATTTTATCTTTCCAATTTAAATATTCAAATTAAAAATCTTTTAAAAAAAATTATATGGAATCTTGAAATCATTCTTAACAAACTAAAACCAAATTTATTGGACACAAGTGGTTGACCTTTTCTAGGAAATTTTTTTTAATTAAATTTTATTTATCTCGCGATATGATTAACAAATTTTTTTATGGGTGAAAAAACAAGCTATAAAAAAAATAACAAATTTAATCAAAAGTAACTTTTTTTTTATGAAAAAAAAATTGATTGGAAATATTAATTGTATGATAATGATAAAATGTTAGTTTATGTCATAGAAAAAGTTAGCTATATGATAATGATAATATAAGAAGAAACAAAATTGAAGTCATTGTGAATTTTTAGTAGAGTGGAGTGAACTAAAATATGAAAAATATATGCACAATAATTGTACTACTAAGTATTTTCTATGGAGTGGATATAGGGTATTGAGACTTTTGAGGTATGGGAAGGGTTGGTTTCTGTGTGCTCTGATCAAACGATAAGTGATAAGTGCGTATTCATGTGGGGTGGGGGATTGGGATAGGAATAGGATAGGAGCAAAAGAGTAGTGACTGTACTACACGACAAAACCACTTATCATCAATTTGCAATAGAAAATAAGTAGAAAATTTATAGTATGTACTTTCAAAGAAAAGAAAATTGTAGATAGGTGGGTGTGTTTGCTAAAATGACACTGCATTCCCTCTTTTCTGTGAAAGACATTTAACTTCTAGTGATCTTTGGTTTAGACATGCTTTTCCTCCTTAAAGTTGACTTGGATTTGAGAGCTACTCCTCCTAACTGTTTGATCAAGGAGAAATACTATATGGAATATGGTCACAATTTTATTATATACATTTACATGAAGTTAAAAAAATTAAATAGAAAATAATTAAAGTAACATAAATTTTTTTAAACTAAACATATTTTTTTGCGTATATGCACCGATCATGAATCGAACTCGAAACCAAATAGTTAAGGGGTCTACGTATCTACCATTTGTGCCACACTATTTTTTGATTTGTGTATATCTAAATATTTGTGTCCACGTAAGACTATCTCTTGATCAAGAATCAACATGTGAGTGAGATTATTATTAATAGTTGATTTTGTTAGTATAGTTGGAACCGTCTATTTTCAGGGTCGGCTATGAGCATGTGCAAAGTGTGCTACATAGTCAGGCCTCCATTTTTCGGGGGCCTCGACATAAATATTTTTGACAAGAAATGTATTTTGTTGTTATCGATTAAAATATAAATAAATAAATTATATGTTAGTTACACGATGACAATTTTTTTATATTATTAACGTTATTTAGACTTTAAATAAGGATTATTCCTTTTAAATTTTTTACATCTTTTTTAATTAAGGCGTCTATTCTTAATATTTGGAGTCGGGCCTCCAAATAGTCAGCCCTGTCTATTTTAAATTATTCCCTCCATTTTTTTTTTATAAGTATCCATTTAGAATAGTAAAATCAAATTAAGAAAGTGTATTTTTGTATCTTATCTTCCTATTATACCCTAATGTTAATTCCAAAAAAAAATCTTTTTTTTGCAAGCACTTTCTATTTCCAATAAATTTAATATATTATGTTTAAAAAAAACAAAATTTAATATGTTATGTACCAAAAAGAATAGTTTTCCAACTATATAGCATCAAATATCAATTAGTTTTATTGAAAAAAAATAAGAGTAATTGACAAAGAGTACAATTGACAAATCGCATTCTTAAAACATCAAATTAAAGCGCTAAATCTGACGAAACTAGACAATTAAAAAAAATGGAGGGAGTAATAATTACGATTTAAAATAGTGTGTAAAGGTGTGCTTATCTAATAACTTGTAATACAAATTAAGATATTGATGTAACAAAAAAAAAATTAAAATATTGAGTTCAAGTGGTTAATGAGTTCCCTAAAATGAGTTATTTGAAAGAGTCCGATTCGATTATTGGTGTAAACAATTATTCTCTGAAAATCAGAGAGTTAATAAAAGAAAAAATGCAATACACATTACACATCCTTCTCTCTTTTTTTTTTAAGCACAAATATATTATATATAAGATAATTACACATAATCAAACTGTAGACAGACAACAAGCTGCGCCATTAAACCTTTTAGTATAACAAAACCAAATCTTCAAAATCTCTACCTTCAGAGACCTAGGCAACATAACATTATTATGCATAACTATTTGAACTCTTTTTAGAAGATCTGTAGTTTATGGTGCTAGAAAGCCAAAAGTGTCAAAAGTAAACAGTATAAAAACGTGTTGATTGTCAGAGCACGTTTTCTCGTATTTGACCATTTTGCTTGAAGCAGCTTTTAGGGCTTCCCATCCCACAGTAAAAACTCCATCCCTAGTCCCACAAGTGGGGAAACGTCAATCAAATATACACAAGCGTGTGTTTTCTCCTACTGATCCATACCACATAACATCCGTAGGTCGAAATGTCAATCTTTTTAAGTTTGAAATTTGAAGTTGTAGACTAAATTTTAGTTAGCCTCCATACAAATTAAGTTTGGAGTTGTAGTCTAAAGTTTATGGTATAATTGTATAATGTGGTTCTTTAAATTTGACGTTTGTAATAAATTAGTTTTTTTATGTCTTTCTAATAGTACTAAATTAGTTATTTTAAGTCAATAATGTTTACGCTATTATTATCTTCATCCAGTTTTGTTAATGGTGATGAACTTTTAATAACTATATATTGTCATTTCGTTTATCTACTGATGATGAAGTGACATGTTAACCCATTAAAACAATAATTCTTTTTTATTAAAAAAACCAAAGAAAACAAAATATATTCATCATCTTCCTCTCATCACCATTTTAAAATTCATAACAAAAACTGGTCGTCTTCATCTCATAATTCTGAAATCTAGAGGGAAAAAAGTTTATCATCTTCATCCCATCACTATCTTCAAATCTTAGGAGAAAAAAATCATCATCTTCATCTTCAAATCTAGTAGAAATTTTATCATCTTCATGTAAACAAATTTTGCAACCCAGATTGCAACCGGTTTGATCTCTCAAAGGTAGTGAGGTTGGGACCTCCGATTCAATTTTTTACTTAGTGATTCCAAACCAATTCAAGATATTCCCTTTGTCATGTACTCCCTCCAGCCGCATATGTAAGCAAAAATAGTTTTTTTTTTAATTCATTGAAAAATGATGTATTTAGTCTATATTTTAGATTAAATACATTCATTTTCCCATGAATTTAAAAGAACTAATTTTGCTTACATATGAGGCCGAAGAGAGTAATAATTGGCATATTTGAAACAAACATTTTTATAAATATAATTGTCACTTTAAATTTCTAATGCTATTTTTTCAACTGTATCATCGATCAATTTTATTCTTCCCCGCCTTACATAGTTGAAATACATCAGCACTTGAGAATTAAGATAGATAATTGTTACTTAGTTAGAAGGGATATTGTATGTAATATACAAAATTGAAATTCAAACTTTAAGTAATTTTACTTATTCACTTTAAAAAGTAAAATTTTAGCTATTAACTAATTTGACCAAAAAATTAAATAAAATAAGATGGATAATTGAGTAAACTTACTATTTTCTTTCTTTTATTTATAATTTTTTCTTAACATGTGTGAAATGATCAAATGTTACCATTAATGTGGGATGAAGGGAGTATTTGAAAACTAAACTTTTGTGACGTTTGTTTGGTTTTGTGGTGATCAAAATTCATTTTACTTAAAAGTGAGTTGAATGAAAATAATTTATACATGTTTAGATGCCTACATATTATTCAAGGGAGTTACTTTTGCCGCTTTACTGGTTATTCAAACACTGTGCATGATTTAAGTAGCGGACGCCTTTTTTTCCCTTCCAAAATGCCCTATTTTTACACATCCGCTATTTAAATCGCGGATGTGTAAAAATAGGACGCGCGAGTAACCGGTAGATGACAAAAGTAGCTTTCGTTACTTAATGGCAGTTGTTAAAAAAAAAATAGGCTTAATTAGTAAAATGGTCCCTTAAAGACATTTTTGGTTTCAGATTGGTCCCTTAAAGAAAAAAAGGTCAAAATAGGTCCCTTAAAGAAAAAAAAGTCCGAATAGGTCCCTTAAAGATATCTCCGTTAATCAGTTTGGTCCTATTTAGACCTCTTTTTAGGGACCAAACTGATTAACGGAGATGTCTTTAAGGGACCTATTCGGACTTTTTTTTCTTTAAGGGACCTATTTGGACCTTTTTTTTTTAAGAGACCAATCTGAAACCAAAAATGTCTTTAAGGGACCATTTTACTAATTAAGCCAAAAAAATACTTAATGCCAGAATGGGTTAGACCCATTAGGTCGACCCATTTAGTCCGTTAAAAATCCAAAGTAGCGACATGGCAGGTTGCTCTAATCAGGCCTAAATGATTAAAAAAATCTCCTTTTTTCAATATCTATTTTATAATTCATGACTAATTTTCTAATTTTTCTCTTATAGTTAGGTATCGTTTGACCTGACTTTTTTTCCTCTTATTTAGAGTTTATGCAAATAACTTATGCAATTTTTATATATTATTATAAGTTTGTCAAGGTACTTTATGATAAAATAGCTTATAAAATTAAAATTTTTACCAGTGTGAATTTATAAAATATCATAAAACTTAATTTATATTGCATAAACTGTTTACATAAACTTAAAAAAGCTGGGCCAAACAGACCGTTAGACATTAGACACATAGATAGAAGAAATTCATTTTGTTAAATTAATTACTTGAATTTTATGATTTTAGCCTCATGTTGCGAATAGTTTTTTAATCGACAAACTCATTAAGAAAAAAAAACTTTATCATCTTATCGACTTATTCTAAAAATTTTAGATTGAATCGTGAACTTTTGAATAATAAATTATTTTTCTTTTTTTTTTGGAGGAGAATAATAAATTCTTATATGTCCACGTTATCTCGTTAGTCTTTAATTAAAAAATATATACATAATTTTTGTTAATTTTAATTTTTTTTATTTATTTAAAGAATTTATCAGAAAGTTCGTCCCGACTCCCGACTTACCATAAAATAAGACGGCCTGATATTTCTATTTGTTAATGGAAGGAACCTCAATAATTCATAGTTCGACTGCGAGATGAGTAAAGTCTGATAAAAAATTGTTTCTATTATAGGAATTAAACTCAAGTTCAGCCGAACAATTTGTTATAGAGGGAACTCATACCGCCTGATCCCGATGTCTTAGTTTAATATTATATTATTAGTTGCCTCATAGAACTCATACTCGTTCTAGCTAAACTCATACTCGTTCTAGAGGGAACTCATTTCGACTATTGGTTGGTCCTTTTGTCGAGTTAGAATATTTTCTATTTTGTATTCTTTTCATTTCCTCCATTATTCTATGATTTTGAAAATTTAAATCTATCATCATGGAATTTGACTCTCAAGCAGCTTTAGATCTGATTGATAATACTCAGCATAATGACTTTCATCCTCGTGCAACTTTACTCTCTCTCATTAGAAAGCTCACTCATCTTCCTTGGATGATCTCCTTTGTTCATACTTTGGGAGAAGGGAATGAAAGTACTGATTGATTGACCAAATTTGGTTATACTAATATTGATTTCTTCAAGATTTGGACTCCTCCTCCTCAATTAGATAATATTATTCTTGCTGCTATCTCTGGGGTATATAGACAACGAATGACTTAATTGGTTTCTTTGTTTTTGTTTATTTTTCTCGTAATAAAAAAAAATACTAAATGAGTCTCATAAGTGTAACTCAAATGGTAGCTACCAGAGATATTATTAGAGTAGCTGAAGTTCGAATCTCATATTTCACATTTCTCCACATTTAAATGTGTGAGTCTAGCCACCAGGCTAATCGACAAAAAAAAAGTAAAAAAATATATACATCCCAAAATATTAAAAAATTGTAGTAATAATAAAAAAATAGAAATAATACTATACAAAAATAAATAGAAATAATAGAAAATCTTGTATCACCCTTATAGATGTAGTAAAATTAATTGGCTTAATTGCGTCCCTTTATTTTCACAATTTTTAAATTTTAGTCCTCGCAATTTTAATCCCCTATTTTATCAAATTTTGAAATCAGGTTCATCTTTAAGGTGATGTGGCAGTATTTTAATAAACACCATCCTCATCCCCCGTGACCATGAAACAAATTGCAAGGCTGATACAAATCCCTTTCAATAATTTCACTACAAAATTTAGCATCACAAACCTCACCCCCACCATGGCATGGCCGATTCACCACCACCATTTCAATTTCTATTTCTAAGACAAAACCCCTAAAGATGAACCTGATTTCAAAATTTGACAAAATAGGGGACTGAAATTCCTTATTTAAAAATAGGGGACCAAAACCCAAAAATTATTAAAATAGGAGGCTCGAAACTGCAATTAAGTCAAATTAATTTTTATCTATGTTGCATAGATGCGGGTATGGTACCAGTATCCGGTACCGGTACGTGGTACGACATTTAAAAAAAATAAATTAAAGTACGGGTACGCTCGTATAATTTTTTTTTAATATAGTTATATACTTAAAATAATAAAATTATATTCTTAAAACAATTAATTAAACATAAAAAATAGCAAACTTTAAAAATAAGACTATGCAGCTCTACTTTTAAAAATAAATAAAAAGCGAAGGAGGCTAAATCGATTCTAATTTTAAAGTAAATAAATCTTTATTAAAAAAAAAAAACAAAAGCTTCTACGTTTTAAAACAGAGGGTTTTCACTTTTCAGTCACCACTATCTCGAACCCTCTCATTCACCGCCGTCGTACCCACCACCGTGTCTCTTTTCTTCTTCACCTACCTTGCCACCACGTCTGAAACAGAGGTACATCTCTTCCTTCTCTCATATCTCTCACTTCAATCCTTATCCTCAAACTTGTTTTTTGCGTGTTTAGGTTATGGAATTGTCGATCGATGATTCAAAGAGTTACAAACCTGACAAGGAATTTGTAAACGAAGCTAAGGAATCACTCCTTGATCATAACTTGACTCAAAATACCGAGCTTTGGCTCCTTAGTTTGCCACCCCTTTCCAAGGTAAGCTTGTTCTTGTTCCTTCTTTATGCTTATGCTTATGATTTGTTTTTGTTTTATTTGTTTATTCTGAATTGAATTTTGATTAGTGTTCTTGCTAATTGAATGTAAAAAAAAAAGGGACTGGTACTGTGTTTGATTTTAAAATTGTCACCGGACAAACTGATGGCCAAGGGACAGAACAAAAACTGAAATTCTTGTCCCCGGAACCAGCTGACAACTTTTTGTCCTCTGCAGAAGTAGTCTAAAACACCAAAATAACCTTTTTTCTACCAAACATTGCACAACACAAAGTTTATTCAATATTTTAAACGTTTGTGCTGTTCTGTAGTAATTCATTGGACCCTAAGAGTGAAAACCATTTCAAAGTTAATAGTAATTCTAAAATTTATAGTTTGTTTGAGTTGATTAGGGTTTTCATGGATTGAGTAAATGTAAATGTTTTTGGAAAATTAGTTGCCATGTTGTTTTCGTACAAATAAACCCATGTTCAGGTCATCTCAAATCCGATGCGAGACTCTTAAGTCTTAACATAAACCTGATATGAGGTGACCCAATGAATATTGGAGGAGGCTCTCGTACCAATTTAGAGTTTTTGGTTGAACCTAACTCAACCCTACAAAACTGGCTTGGAAGATGAGAATTACCTCTACTTATAAATCCATGTTCAGGGCATCTCACGTTTGATGTGTGGCTCTTAACACTCATATCTCGAATTTAGATAGTGGATGAACCTTTATTTGATGTTGTGTTGATCATTCACGTTATGCTCTTCCTTTCTTTGTATTTTGGGTTGGCCAGGATTTGTTATCTGACATTAACGGGCAGGAACTGTCTCTCAAACTTCATGAGAATGGAACCGTGGCCAGTTTTGAAGGCGCATCTGGTAAATAAGATGAATCGAATTATGTGACATCATAAATGCCATATTCTCTTTTCAATTTCTTTATCTTTTATAGCATATTAAATGATTGTTTATGGTATGGCTACAGAATGAAAATGATTGTTGTGCAAGTTCGCTAATTTTATTGTCACTATGTTGGTAGGGAAAGCATATGGTTTTGTCAGCCTTGCTTCCATGGAGCCCGAGGAAACAGTTTTTATTTCCTCTGCTACAGATGTGAAAGTTGGTATGTATTTTTTTTCTCCAAAAACCTCCTGTGTTACTGTAATATTGTCTGAATTGATGAAGAGTGATTCTGTTTTGAGTTTCATCTCCACAACTCCCGGCATAATTGAAGTCACGAACTAGAAAACATGAACAATTCCATTGCTGCAAGTTTGCAATGAGCCCAACAGGCCAATGAGGTGCATGAACCCACCTCTAATAAGCTGAAACCTAGCTTTATCAGCTGAATCTAAACAGGACAACCCAATCCCAACATCCTCCACTAATGCAATGTGATGGATGGTAAAGGGCAGCCTACGCCCAAAAGCGATTATTCACTTGCCCCCTTGTCCATTGGGACCTCGTGGCATACAACCAAACCGATACCCGCTATATAGCTGCCCTGCTCTCTTTTTACAGCCTCGTGGACGAACTAAAGAAGGGAAGTTACAGAACGGGGCAGTTAAGAGAAGTAGACAGCAAGCTTTTCTCAGCCCCCTTAACCTCTATTATAAATATAACGCTAGCGCACCCCTATCTCTAATCTAAAGGGGCGTAAGCACTTAACTCGCTAGAGGATGGGGTTTATTCATTTGCATTCCTGCTAGCACGACAAAAAGCTCCGGTCTTCACTCTTTAGTAATTTTGAACCTTGTGATTTGTCAAATTGTATGTCAATTTTGAATTTGTTCGTCATTTTTGAACTGTGATGCTATGTTAGTACTTTACTAGTCTGGTGTAATCTGGTATCACTTTCTTCTGACTTGTAGGGTTTAGATACTGTAGTTGAACGTTTCAAACATTATTTCCATAGAAACTAGAAAGTCAACTTCATCGTCTATCTTGTATAAAGCTATTATTGTGAATGTTGGGCTTGCACAAAAGTAAGCATAGGCAAAATGTCGAATCCATTGACATGTAAAAAAAACTATAAGATTATTGACAAATGTACTTGAGTATCATTTACTGAGAAGATGATGAAAATTTGCTATAGCGGTATGGTCATGTGAGTTAAGGTTCCAGTAAGAAAAGTACATCGGACGAAAGAGTTTGAGAAAAGCGGACCAATAGCAAAAAAAACTTGCTTTAAATAAATAGTTTGTGTTAAATTGTTTTTTAGAGAGAAACAACTGACTCAATAATGTTTAACTGGTTTTTTTATTTTTTTGACAACTGTATTTTGAAACATGATACATGTTTTCATGTCCCTTTTCTGTTAATTGCTCTACTAAATCAAATTTACATTTATATATTAGGAGGGTATGTATGCTTGTATGGTTAGTTTAATATTTATTCATCTTACGTATTGTCTCCGAAGAAACCTCCAATCCAAAGCATGATTATTTTCCTTTAATTCATTATTTCCATTTTTTATATGAAGCAAAGATAAAGTGTGTGTATAAATCCAATATCCTTGAAGCTATATTGTAAATAGCTATCAATTCATTCATGAAATCGACCAATATATTTTTGCTGTAGCCTTATTTTTTCATTATATCTCACAAGACTCTTGATGTAAGTAGCTATCAATCCATACTTTTTTTAGTTAAACCACTAAAAAGAA
Source organism: Trifolium pratense (assembly GCF_020283565.1). NCBI lineage: Eukaryota > Viridiplantae > Streptophyta > Magnoliopsida > Fabales > Fabaceae > Trifolium > Trifolium pratense. The sequence goes on along the minus strand of NC_060062.1, from coordinate 44,286,679 downwards.
ATTTCTTTCTTTCTACAGCCGGAAAGATCTCACGCCGGGTTTCTATTGTCCATTACCCTGATGCTGAAGAACTCAAAAAGATTAGTAAAACTGATGCAAAACAAGCTTACAATTCTATGGCCGAGACTACCCCATATTTTCCTATGAAAAGTAATGTAAGGAATTCACGTGCATCAGCATCTAAAAGTAGCAGACTGAAGAGCTCATTATCCGAACTTGCTGAAAAATCTGAAGTGAACAAATCTAATGGAAGACCTGTGCGGGGATTATCCCGTGGTCACAGCTCTGGCGTTTCCGCAGTGTCTTCTGAACATTCTCATGGAGGAAAATCAAAGAAAAGAAAACAGACGGAGTAATTTTCCTTTACTTGACATATACTTTCTCCAGGGCCTTGTTAATTTATAGAATTAATAGTATACTTGAGCTATGTTATTTTCTTTATCTCTGTTTTTAATAGTGTATCTCTGATTAACGCATGTGGTTAACCTGGATGATTAATGGATATATTAAGATTCGACAACTCATTAGTCATCAACTTAAATTAGTTTATTTTTAATTTTAGTTTCTTTATTCATCTTTGGAAGGTTTGCTACAATCGCTTCGCAACTAATCACTACAATTGTTACAAATGCTCTAATGCTTATGAAACTTGTCTTAATGTTTTTTGGGACTGTCCTTTAGCAAGAAAAATTTGGAGTCCTCTCCTTAAAAGAAATAAGTTTTGATTACAGTTTTAGTTCTGTTATTTTTTGAAATTCGGTAACTCATTAAGCATCAACTACACCTTATGAACAATGAATTTCATGTTATCATACTTCATTAACATCTCCGTTGCATCCGGATGATCGAGAATTTGAAGGACATTGCTTGTTTGCTTTGCAAAACACAACTGCGGACACTCACGGTAGCTGCTCTTTGTTTGTTATATCTTATATCTCATGTCTGACAATGTTTTCTCATTAAATTTGTGTATTTATTTACACCACTCATATCATAAATCAAGTTCAAACTTCAAACTATGACATTTGCTAGAAGGCTGATACAAGTTCTCAGTTTCAAAAGCCTGAACTTCCCATTGAATTGAATATTAAACTAACATAGCATGCATGGTTTATTTTTTAAGGTTACACTTTGTTTTTCAATGGAACAGTAAAAATAAGTGCATTTTTGTCATTCCTCCTAATATTCTTGTTATCCATAATGTTGGGCAATAATATATAAAAACTGCATTGGCTGATTATTGAAGTTGGATTCATCAAAGAGTCACACTTGGATACTTGCATGATCCATAACCTTCAAAAAGGAAAACATACAAAGTATGAGTCAAACATAACATAACAAAAAGGATGTGATGAGTATGAAATGAATTTATAGTCATGATTATGACTTTTTCTTTTCAAAAGTGTTTTATTTATTGACAAATTTTCAGATAATTTTTAAACTACTGCATAATGTCTTAGGCAATTTAATAAGTTTCCAAATTTTGCTTATATGTACTACCGGTTCTAAAAACGAAGGCTTTGCAAAAGAAATTATTTAATCACCAGTAAATATTATCTTTACTAAAATAACTAATTTCTAAGATTCTATATAAGATTGTAAAATGAACTTTCAACAACTGAACAATTTAATTTTTTAAAAGATTATATCATATCTATGTCCATTAAGGAAATTTAATATTTGAAAATATATTTCTATAAAAGAATTAAAAAATAGAACTTACTTGGATCCTTTGCAATTTGGGTGGCGAGACCGTTGAAGTTACATGCTCCACCAAGATGTCTAAACTGAGACCAATAAGAACTAAATGCATAGCTAGCATGAGCCACCACCGAATCGGGTTTAAAACAGGGTTTTCCGGGTTGAATCGAATCACATGTTTGGTTTCCCTGCGAGCAAGTGTGTGACAGCGCCTCCACCACTGCCGTCTCATTTGCTCCCTCCGCCACCACACACCAAGCCTTCCCTTTATAATCCCTTGGTGGTGGCAATGGCTTAAACTTTGACTCCGGTGTCTTGCCAGAAAGGTCAATCTTGTAAATACTTGAACCATTCGGGTACAACAACCCAAAGTGACGCTCTGTTCCCAAACCCGTTTTCAAGTTCTCATTATACAAAGCAAATATAAAAGATGGAAGAATTGAACCTGGTCGAGCCGGTGTCCCGGTAGGAGGTTTTTTTGTGACTTTCTTCACAAAATTTCTATTATATGTGGCAGCATTGTGAATATTTGCACCAATTTGGTCCAAATCACCACCATTAGGCCAACCCGTTTCAGCAATAAATATTCGAATACCCGGAAACCCAAGCCGCTCCATTGCAAAATAAACTGCATCCACCATTTGATCAAACAAATTAGTATAAACCAAACCCGTACCCGAATCTTTAACCGTGATGTTTTTGGATTCAAAAAGAGCATAATCCAAGTTAATATTAATAGGATCCGAAACCCAAGCAAAAAATGGATACACATCTATGAAGAAAAAAGAGTTTGTGGCATGTAAAAACTCTAACATTGGTTTGATAACACTCAAAGCAATGTCATTTCTAAAAGTTCCATTTGAAGGTGGAAATGATGTTTGTAAAACATCCATTGCCAAAGGGGTTCCAACTTTAATTTTATGCAAATGAAAGGTAGTTAAGGAGTGTTTGATCCGGTGCATAGCCGGTACAATATGGGGCCATGTTTGATTTGATGTTGAGGAGATGAGTTCATTACCGACGAGGAGATACCGAATAAGTGTCTTTGGATAAAAGGGAACAACGTTGGATTGGATCCATTGGTTTGCAAGTGTTTGGTTAGAAGATACATTGGTTACAAGTTCATTGGGGAGCATGATGGATACTTGGATTCCGGTGTTTTTGAGTGCTTTGAGGATTTTTGGGTTTGCGTCGTAGATTTTTACGCGTTTGGCGTTTAGGTTTTTGATGAGAGACACTGAGGTTGTTGGTGTTGGAAGGTTGTTACCTAGTTCTCCATAGTTCACTCCTGGTTGTCCTGATATTTTTGCACCTGTGGTGTCATAGTCATGTTAGAGAATTGGCATTAGAGGAATGATTAATAGATACATCAAGATTGAACATATTTGAATGTATGATGTTAGGTAGATAATTAATAAATTACAACACTTGATCATATTAAAAAGTTGTAGAATTTAAGTGCTTACAAGCTCAAGTGCTTGCATATTTAAGTGATGCTTCTAAGTTCGAAGGTAGAGAATATTGATTTTTCTATATTTTTTTTCCTTACATTTTGAAAGATGATGGAATTAGTTTCATATGTTAAAAAAACACAAAGATTGTGATTTTGATTAATGTAGTGAATAAGGAGGAGAAGAGAAATTTGATCAAAAAAAAAAGGAGGAGAAGAGAAATAGAGAAAGAGGAATTGACTTACTTGATATAATGAATAAAGAAGATAAGATAAATAGATAAATCATAACCATAGTCATTACTTTCATTGGTACCATGTTTTCTTGGAGCTGCATAAGAGATTATGTTCGATTCTTTTAACTTTTTCTCATATATACATGAGTTCAGCAAAATCAATTCCTAGTGTAAGCTAATTTACAGCTAATTGGTTTAATGGAGATTGATCTAATCTGCAAAATTAATTCCATGTAGTATGCTAATTTACAGCTAATTGATATAATGCAATCAATTAAGTTGACTGCAACATGATGTGTAAAATTGAATTGAGATTTGTTTGGATCATAGTCACAATTTAATTATTATTTGTTCACAACTGATGAGTTGTATGTGGATGCAGAAGTTTGACATAAAAAAGGCATAGGCATTGACGTTGACTTTAAGGTGCGGTTTATAAGTAGCTATCATAATGAATGCAAATACTAGTTTTTATACCATATAAAATTGATCCTTTGATGGGAACTTCCATCAAATATACATTATAAATATCTATTACTAATAAGAAAATTTAATCATTTTGTTTATTTTTTTTCCCCAGCAATCTAGTGATTAGATTCATGCACATTTTAAGTGTGGAGAAGTGAAAAATCTAGTGTTCGAACCTCAACCTTACAATAATATCTCTGGTAACTATCAGCTGAGCTACACTTATCAAACATCGTTTTGTTTATTTAATTAACATATGATATGATACATTCTATTCACACCAACATAAATTGTTGTAACTAGTATCCTTATAGAGATCATATTCGTTTTTATTTTATGGAAAATGCTAAATAGTGCTCCCGGGGCACTGTTTAAGGAAGCAAATATAGTAATATGATATTGAACTTTGTGCAGTCAACACCTCGAAAATCTAAAAAGTATTATTTTCAATTTAAAAATTTCCTTTTTTGGTCACATATAAAAAGTTGATCACATATAAAAAAAGGGTTATGCTAACACTAATAGATATTAATGCAAAAGATGAAAAATTAAGAGATACATTTCAAGATATGAAGAGATGTAATTTCTTGGAGAAATGAAGTGAAACTACATAGAAAGTAACACAATGAATATGGATTTAGTAGTAATTATAATGTGAGTTAGTTACCTGTCCATAAATAGGGCTACTTGTGAAGTGTTGAAGCATCCCAGCCCTTAGGTGATTAATTATGATGTTTTCTCTTCCCGTGAATCTTTTATCCCCTGAATTTCCAATTTTGCCCTTGAAAAAACCTCGTTTCATAGAAACCGAAGTTTTTTTTTGCCTTGAAAACAAATTTCGGTTTCTAAAAACTGAAATTTACTCTGAATTTGCACTAGTAAAAATTCGGTTTCTGTGAACCGAATTTTTCTGCAAGGGCAAAATTGGAATATTGGGGGTATAAAAGATTCACGGGAGGTGGGAAGAGAAAACATCATTAATTATATTGAAATTTTTTGCATCCCCCAATCATCTTAGAGAGATGAGGGTGTAGGTGATAAATTAATGTGTAAAATGTGAGTGCTATCATTATTTTTAACTCTTGTGTAGAAGTATTGTAGGGTCATACACATATTGGGTTGAATTATAATCATGTATATTTGTGATAGTGGATACATTTGTTGAGGTTTTTCGTGTATGTAGGCAAGAGATGTTAGGTTAGACAACGTAAATCATTGTGTGTTCTATTATTGTCTTGATGGTGTGATAATCTAAGAGCTATTGGTGCGATTAGGCGTCCGACATACATGAGCATTGAAGCACAACGAAGTTGGCGGCAGATGCCTCCTTGTATGGAAAGTCTTCCTAACAATGTGAAGGTCAAGTGACATGTCTTGTTGGTTGTTGCTATATGCTAACGACAATACAAATATACGTGAAGTGTCACCATTCAATGCTTGCAGTAATATCTAAATTAAAGCAATGGGGTGGGAACACACTTGAGGTTGTTGATTCCAAGTGAACTTGCTAAGATAAAAAAAACAATAAGAGCAAACAATGATGACAAAAGTGAAGAGAAGAAAAAATCAGATGGTCACATTGTCTACATCGCAATGAGATTCTGTTCAGAAACAAGGATTATGACTTGTTCTGTTTGATGGATTTAATAAAATAGTTTTGATTCACTTCAAAATTGGTAGGTCTTTCTTTAGTCATAAATATGTATTTGGCACTCTTATCAGATAATTATGGATCCCTTTTATCCTTTTGATCTTCGTTGGTCTAAACAAAACTTGTATCCCTTTTCTAATATATGTATTGTTACCAAAATAATACTATGGTTTTTTTCTTTTTACATCTCTCAATCTCTAACTATTTAAACCATACTCTTCATGATCAATCCTTCTATGCTCCGTCAAATTACTAAACGAATAATAAAATCCAGTACAACACAAACAACTAAACATTTCCTTCTGTCAGCAATTCAGCACAATGCATAAAAGTTAATTTTCCAACTATATAGTCTCGTTGCTTCTTTATTTCTTTGAAACAAGGGTCATTGATTACAAAATGATAATCAACTAATATTCCTTGATAAAGGAAAACTGGACGATTGCCGGAAAAATTGAACATTAGGCATAACTGTTCGAAGAAATAACAACAGTTAAATAATTACATCAATTGGGTGATCAAAAGTTACACCTAGGCCTTACAAAATGGCCATAATGTGGCCTGTCAAGTCGAACTATAAGAAAAAACAGGTCATTAAATGGACTCTACATGCAAAGGCTTTTTATAGAACTGCAGCAGAAGAGAAGAAGAAACCACACTAAGAGAAGATGCAGCCATGCAAGCACCAGCAAGCCATGGGGGCAATCTGATTCCGGTAAACGGGTACAAAACACCAGCAGCAATTGGCATGCCTAAAATGTTGTAACCAAGAGCCCAAATGTAGTTCAATCTGATGCGAGACATGGTCTTTCGAGATAGATCTATGGCTGTAATCACATCTTCCAAGCTGCTTTTGATCAGAACTATATCAGCAGCTTCTATAGCTACGTCAGTTCCAGCACCAATTGCCATACCAACATCAGCAGCAACTAAGGCCGGAGAGTCGTTTATTCCATCACCTACCATTGCCACAGTCATTCCCTTCATCTGCATCCAGTTTCAATAAAAATAAAAAAACAGAAATCAGAAAGTGTTTCCATCTTTGTCAGATGATCTCCGATATTGTGCCTTTATAACCAAGATGTGTCAATTACATTAATTCATCATATCAACTTGAAAAAAAAAAGGTTTTAGCATGAGTTTCATATAGCTAGCTTAGAAGCCTTACCTGCAACTCTTTCACCTTATCAGCTTTGCCTACTGGATCTGTCTCCGCAAAAACCTGATCAATACCAACTTCATTTGCAATAGCAGTTGCAGTAGCATGGTTATCCCCAGTCACAATGACACTTGTGATGCCCATGGAGTGGAGAAACGATATAACACGTTTAGCCTCTGGCTTTACTGGGTCGGATACAGAGAATGCTCCAGCAATCTTTCCATTAATTGAAACTAAAACACAAGTTCTAGCAAGAATCTCATTTTGAGAGATGTACTTCTCAGCCTCAGAAGATATTTTAACATCACAAGCATGCATGAGTCTCTTGTTTCCAACTAAAACTGTTCTATCACCAACTTTTCCACTTACCCCGGCTCCCATGTGTACCTCAAAATCAACAACATCTGGCACTTCCTCAGGACAAGAACCGAAATTCTTGCGCAGCTTCTTTGCATGTGCAACAACAGCTTTTGCTATGGGGTGTTCGCTACTTGCCTAAAAATTTGTACATATAATTAGCTTATATATTATGGAAAAATTTAATTAAGATATTTAGATTTGAAAAGCGTCGCTGTCATTGAGAATTGCTCTTTTTGTTTTTCATTTCATTAAACAAATTGGGAACCTGGTTCTATTTAGTTCTACCAAGTACCAACATTATGTTGGTTGGTACGGGTGGAATTTGACTTAAAGCAAGGTCTCGCGCTAGGGCCTTGTGGATGAAAACAAACTGTTTGAGAGAGGAGACCCCACTAAAGATTATCAACAAAGATTAGTTACCGACAAAGCCAGTGGATACTTTATATAAAACATGTTTGATAAAAAAATATAGTTCTCTCTATAGCAGGATCCAGGACAGTGTCAATCCGTTCCACAGATCTTATCTTACATTTGCATGAGGATGATTCCACGACTCAAACCACAGCAGCAAGCCAGCAACTATGATCATTGTGCCAAGGCTTTTTTTTCTCACACCATTAAACAAATACCAAATCAAAACCCGAGGATTACACACTATTTAGAATCATTTTCCCAAATCTCCCAAATGAAGACAAAGTGCTTCCGTTCTATGTTTTTTAATATTTATTTGCTACCTATTTTATTTTACAATAAAAGCACTCTAAATTAACCCAAGCAAAAATTCTTAGCTTTTGTGAAATAAAACTAAATTTCTTCGCTCAAAACTAAATTTGATTTCTTTTTCTATATTCTTCAATAACTTTTGCACAGGCTCCAAAAATGTCAATAAAAATGATACTATAAAATTTGCAGACATTCAAATAAGTACAGTATGCAACATTAAAAATAATACCTCCACAGAAATTGCCATGTCACATAACACCTCCATAGAAAATTCATGAAACAGCACTGCACTAACTACTACGGGCTTCCCAACTGTTAGTGTCCCAGTCTTATCAAATACAATAGTTTTTACCTGCATTGAAGTTAGGGACAATGAATAAGATTTCATTTTAATAATATAAAGTGAAATTTTAGGAATGTGTTTGCATATTTATTTGTATCAAATAAAAACTACCAGATTATGCAAAAGATGAATGTCGTAGATACACTAAAAAGTGAAACAAAGCAATCTTAGCACCAAAAAAGTTTATGCCTTTGACGGTGATATTAATGCAAACACTACAAATAAAATATGTGAAGAAGATTTCCTTCTTGAACTTGGCTGGGTTTTGATGATAACAAACTCACATCACAAAAGAAGAAAGCTTATGGAGGCTCAACAAGAGGAAACAAGATGAAGACCAAGTCTTAGGCTTTTTATTTAAATTATTTGTAAGTATGGTCCTTATCTTTGATTTATTACTTTTAATAAATATATAATGCTTAGAAATTATTTTAAAATTAATTACACATAAATTTCTAAGTTAAATATAAAAGTCCATATGAAGCAAGCTTTTAAAATTATAAAAAGCTGATTTTGAAAAATAGGTGTCAGGACCTTTTAAATCTGTCCGGTCGTTAACCATTTTAAAATGATCTGTTGCTGTTGGTATTTTCATTTTCTATTTGTGATCATTAAGAAGCACTTTAAAATATATCTATATGCTAAGATCATTTTAAGTTATATCTATAAATATATTTGTGATCATTACGATTGATACCAACTTTCATATTCCAATATGCTAAGATAGAAAAATCACTTTCTCACAAAAACTTTCAAATATTATTTTGTGAAACCTTGATTATATTTTCATTTCCAAAAAGGTTTCTGAGCATTAAGTTATATGCATTTGAAAGTGATATTGATTTGATAACAGCCATACACATTATTTCTTCAACACTTGTTTGTAAATTCTCATCATAGTTTTGTTGAGAATTGTTGTTAAGATAGTGGGGTGCTATCTTGTGTTGTATGAGAATTTCATCATAGAGTTTGGTGAAGATTCTTGTGGTTAAAGATAGTGGGGTGTTATCTTGTGTTGTATGTTAGAAAGATTGTTAGGGGGTCTTGGGGTAAGATTGCTTGTAACAAAGATTCTAACATAGTGAAATCCTTCACGGGGTGTGAAGGTACTGGACGTACCCTTAGGTTAGGAGGGGAACCAGTATAAATCTTTTGTGTCCTTCTTATCTTCCCTTCTCTCTCTATTTTTCTGCATGTTGTTCTTACCCTCATCATAACTTTCAAAGAAAAATAAATGAATCCACAACATCTCTAAAATAACCGAAAAATCTTAAAACCTAATTCACCCCCCTCTTAGGTTGCCCTCTTAAACTTACAAAATATTGTGTGCCTACGCGAGAACAATTTACATACAACTCAAAATAAAAGGGAAAGGTTCACTCACATGTTGTGTTAAAAATAAAATATTTACAAACTTCCATTTAGTATATTCTCCTAATTGGAGAACAATTTACATACAACTCAAGATATGAAGCAGCAGGAAATAGAAATGTCATTACCTTGTGTGCTTTCTCCAGTGCATCTCCACCCTTGATGAGCACTCCTTGAGAAGCACCTATGCCTGAAGCCACCATGACTGCAGTTGGTGTAGCTAGACCCAGAGCACATGGACAAGCAACAACCAACACAGAAATGGCAAACTGCAAAGCAAGCTCAAATGCATCCATTCCTTTTGGTATCCAATGTTTAGGGTAAAATCCAGCTTTCCCCGGAATGAACCACCCCAGCCAAGTTGTGAGTGCTACAACAACCACCTAAGGATGCAACAATAAAGTAAGCACCTTCACAGGGATAATATATGGTAACTATCATTGCAATGCCGGTGTCAGTTAAGAGATAAAGTTATGCAGTATCTTTATCATCTCTTCATTTTTAGTCCAATCATAATAGCATGTAAACAAAAAGATGGCATTAAAGTATTAAACATGAGAGTTAATCACAGAACTGATGACATATGCCATTTCTTGAAATACTTCTACATGAGCATGAATTCCTAGATCCCAAATCTGAAATTATTATATTCAATGCCACGTGCAAGATTAAAAAAAAAAAAAAACAGTTCAGAGGGAATCAACATCGACAATAATCAAAGGTTACCACTGGCAGTGGTGTTCAGACTTCGGAGAGCATCGGCAGAGACATTGCAGGTGCAACCAACAATGGTACTTGAATTTTGCCAACAGCAGTGGTTTCTTAAATTTATAGGCGACAATGATAATAATCAAGAATAAAAATGAATTGGTTTTAAACTTTTAGCTTTGATAGTTGAAATTCCAATTCCTAGGGTCTTAGACTAGTATGGATTCAATATATCGAAAATTATAAGTAAACTGGTTGTTTTTTAATTCCATCGAATTGGAATAGCAATTTTGGGTTACACACTTGTTGTGCCATGTGGCAAGGATTTGACTCCATTTATTATCACCACAGTTTCTTGTAATAAAAAGACAGATTTGATTTGTAAATCCAGACCTTTTTCTTTTTTTTTTCAAACACAGCCCAACAAGATAATTGGAATTGCAAGGTCCAAGTCAATTTCCATCTTCAAGGCTTAATTTCAAATCTAACTCCACGCATCAACCAACATAAAAATGCCTAGTTAAGAAAAAATACTCACTATTGGAACAAAAACCCTTGAAATATCATCCGCAAGTTTTTGAACTGGTGCTTTGGCAAGTTGAGCAGCTTCTACAAGTTGAACAATTTGAGAAAGGGCAGTGTCTGATCCAACATGTGTAGCCTTAACCAACACGCAGCCATTCTCATTGATCGTTCCACTGATAACCTGTTCAACACATTTTGAAAAGTTAAAAATGTTCTCACCACTCTATCATGCCACCTTTTCATAATTTAAACCACTATAACTGGGATAAAAAAATAGAGATTGTACACATTTCCCTCTCTTTACAATACATCACAGAGCACATTCACTCTCTCACTTTTTGGTTACACCCGGTGTTAGTCATTTCTAATCTATCTTTTATAGAACTCTCACCCGCGGCATCTACGCTCAACTTCTTCATTTGTGTTTGTCATTAATTTGTTGGATTTCTCCTGATCTCCTAATCCGTAACATAAAAAAAAAAAATACAATTAACTACAGGACCGAATGCATGTATATTACCTTGTCACCTGGACTTTTGGCAATGGGTATTGCCTCTCCAGTGATCATACTTTCATTTGCATAGCTTTGTCCTTTTATAACAATACCATCAATGGGAATTTTGGCCCCAGGCACAATCTTAATTATGTCATTTTTTTGTATAAGTTGAGTGTCAATTTCTGTCTCTGTGATGATATTTGCATCAGTATCAATATCTACTAAATAAGCTTTATCAGGAACAAGTTGTGTCAGCTTTCCTAAAGCATCTGATGTTTTCCCTTTAGCCACAATCTCCAAATATTTTCCCAATAGAATAAAGGATATCAACATGGAACTGGTCTCAAAGAAGTCTTGTCCTTGAAATGTATCTGAAGTCAGTGCTTTTATTACAATATATAATGAGTAAAAATAAGCAGCATTAGTGCCTAACGCAACCAGCACATCCATGTTAGCAGATCTTCTCCTCAGTGCATGATATGATCCCACATAGAACCTAATAGTGTTAATAACAGTCATTGTTAAATGATTATACAAACCTCTATCAATAGAAAACAGATACATAAAACCATCTTTTGGCTAATAACTAATAATAAAGATAACAAGAAACTGGGTTTAAATGCTTAACATATAGTAGTAGTACCTTTTTCCAACTATGAACTGCACAGGCGTGCAAAGGATCCATCTTAAAAACAACCCAAGAGTAAGCATATTGTGGACCTTATAGTTCAGCCAGTTGCCATATGGAGGAAGCATGGGAAGCACCATGGCAAACACGAACACAGGTACAGAAAACAAGCAGCTGATTAAAAACTGATCCCTATACATACGAATTTCATTCACCTTATCCTTTTCTCTTCGTCCCGAAGGAGAATACAAAGTTGCTCGATACACCTTGGAGCCACGGCTAGCTTCCTGAACACAGTGAATGAGAGTTCTAGGCCCTGTAAAATCCGGATCATAGCTAACGGTAACGATAAGTTCTAGGAAATCCATTTCAACACGATTCACACCAGCAGCTAACTCAAGATAAGACACTAACACATTAGCATCTTCTTCAGAATCAATCCCTTCGAGTTTTAGATGAACTTTGTTCGCATCATTCCCAGAACTAATAAGCTCTGCTCCAAAACCCGCATCTTCGACCGCTTCAATTATCTTTTCGGGATCGGCAAGGCTAGGATCATAATGCACTTTTGCCTCCTCTAATGCTAAACCAACAATTGCCCTTTTCACTCCATCAATCATTTGAAGTGCTCTCTCAATAGACTCTGAACAACTTGTACATGCCATTCCTTTAATCCTAACTCGGCACACCGATATATCTTGGTCATGATCATGAACTTCATTAACCTTAAACCCACTCTCTTCTATGCTTTCTTTTATTCTTTTTGACTACATTAAAAAAATAATCCATAACTAAAAACATAACTCACTACCTTAACATGAATCCATAATTCAGTACCAATACTTTACATGAGATAAATGCTAGACATGCCTATGTGAATAACAGCAGAATAGATCATGAAATTCATATAATAACAAGGCTTAATTATGCAAATGCTTCACACAAATATCAAGAGTTTTGGTTTTAGTCCTTGTAAAAAAAATTGTCTTTGTTTTTAGTCCTTGCAATGTAAAATATTTTTATTGTAGTCCTTAAAATAAGGACTAAAATGAATTTTACAGGACCGATTTCAGTAAGAAATGATTGATTTTATGTAAGTTTGGTTCTGCGTGAGAAAAATTGATTCCGACTAAAATTAAGTTGAAGATAAAGTAACGATTTATGTTTGAATACATTCATGTAAAAATGAGTTGAACAGTAGATTTGAGTTTAGAATTCAATTCTACAATCAGAATCTACAATTTCTAGATTGAAGTAAAATCAATTCTATAATCTCAGAAGCTACAATTTCTAAATTGAAGTAAAATCAATTCTAGAATCAGAAGCTACAATTTTCAGCTTAAGTATAATCAATTCTGGATACGAACATGTTAAAGTCTACTTAAAAACTTAAAAAAAAAAAAAGCAAAATGTGTGATATATTTGCAAAAACTTAAATAAATAAATAAATAAATAATAATAATAAAATTACAGGTACTAAAAAAACAAAATAATGAAATATTTGTAGCTACTAAAAGCATATTAAATCCTAATAATACTAGTAATAATGATGATGAATGATGATGATTGTGTTTGCTTACAGTTATGAGTTTAGGAACAAATTTAACGGCAGCACGACCATCAAGCGACGAAACTGCAATACTTTGAACGCCGTTAAGATTCTTAAGAGCCGATTCAATAGAATTAACACAGGAAGCACACTTGATATCGCTAATTTGAAACGTAACCGTCCTAACGACGACGTTTTCATCTGTAGACGACTGTAACAAAGGAATCTTCACATCATCAATTTCATCACCTTCCATAATTGAATCAAATCGAAAAAATTGAGAGAAATGAAAGAGTTTAGGGTTTTGTATTCGAAATTCGAATATTGAAGAAGGTGAAGAAAAAGAGATAGAGAGAGAAATTTGTTTTGGAGAGATAAAAGTGAGTACGTGACTGCGTGCGTCAGTTTGAGTTGGAATGGAGGTGGAAGGTATATATGCCCACTTTGTTGTTTGTGGTTTTAAACTTTTGAAATGGTTAACGACTTGTGACTTTCTTTTTCCCACCAAAAGTGTTCTTTTTTCCGATTCTGCCCCTTTATTCTTTATGCTAAATGGGTGGTGTTGTTGTTTCCGTCAACGAGGACTTATTCGGTATTTTGTTTCTATGTGTGGCCGGCAAACCCTAGGGTGTGATTTCACATAATTTCTCTATCTCATTTTTTTCTTCATTTTAGCATCGGTATCCGGTCCACCGTACCATTTAATCTGGTTTGAGTCAGTTTTTATATTAATTGTTTTAGCTTTTTCTCGATTGTGATTGTAGAGGATCCAACTACCAAGTCTAGTATCAATTACTACTGAATCAACTAACGATTGGTTCATAGTGTCAACTTTAAAATCATAAAGATTCTACCCCTTATGCTAAATGATGAATTTTAAATGATATATTTAATTATTTAAGATTTTGTTTTAATGATGTATAAACAATGTTATTTAATTTTTTTATTGAGCAAATTTCAACAAATCTTTTTGAAGTATTTATTGAACAATGTTAGGTAAACATAAACAACTAATGAGTAAAGGAATAAAGAAAATAGGTAAATGCCAATAAAAACAATTAACAATGTGATCACTGCATTTCCATTTGGATACAAACTACTGGATGCACAAGCATCTTTATTTGCAAACAAAAACTTAAAAATTGAAAAATGTATTCTAATTTGGATTTGGAATACGATACTTGATGCAATCCATATAAGTAACAAAAATTGCTTTTTTCGCCCCCCCATGTTCCTCTTAAACCCCCCAAAAATCCCAAAATAACCTTGAATTTGGGGGGTTTAGGAAGCTATGGATCCTAGGATCCAAAATATATTATGTGTGTTCGTGGGATCCGAAACAAGCCAATTATAGATGGGAACACGTTTTGGGGGGCGAAAATTGTGCTTATACGTTGGTTTGGAGTCTACAATCCAAAACCAATTATGTTCGGATTCTGCGAACCGAAATTGTCACGAAAATCACAGGTTTGGATCCTGCGAACCGAAATGGTCACTAAAATTACAGGTTTGGAGTGTACAGTCCAAAATCAAGTTTTCTGCAAAATTTTTTTACAGTTTTACAAGCCAACATTATGCATGTTCGGAATTTGCTCTTTTGCACTAAATTAAAAGTTAAAAATAACCATTGTCATTACATATGATAACTTCAAACATAATCAAATAAATCACAACTTCAAACTCTAAAACGTAAATTACAACTTCAAACTTAAAAACAATTCAAGTAAAATGAGTTCGTCTTCATTTGGCTCCATCTTCATTTGTCTCTCACAACTACAGGATCATCTTCATTTGTTTTCATCTTCATGTCACCTTTTTCATTCTTCATGAGTTCGTCAAACTCAACCATCCGGTCCATAAATGTATCCTCCCAAGTCTCAGCCTCTGGCGCCCAATGATTTTTCCATTCCTTACAAGTTGGAGGCAGTGGACACCCAACCTTCAATTTAACATACACAAAATGGTTTGGAACCATACCAACACATATAATGCGTGCAGATGGATCCAACGGTGGACGACTGCGCAGTGGAAAATAGGTTTCAATAATAACCAATCTCGTGTTTAGTTAATAAAACTACAACGCGGTTGTAGGCCGTTGCAAGGATATGCCCCATATCTGATTTCACAATCACCATAGTAAATCCAGCTTTTATAGCCTCTTTTTTGCACCATTCGATCATCTCATCTCGGACCTTATACTTTTCACACTTAAAAAAATAATTGGCATTGTTAACCAATATATTTGCGGGTTCAACTGCATTAGGTTGTGCAATGTCGGGTTCATCGATGTTCGGTTTCATTTCAAACGGAGGTTCGGCCATCACAAACCCTACCTATCACAATAAATTTCAAAATTTTAAAAAGCTGTCCAGTTTGGCATGTGGGATCCGAAATGGGTTCGGATTGTATGAGTCAAACGCGACTGCGATCATAAAACCATGAAAATTGAAAAAATTAATGGATTAAAGTGCTTATTACCTCTTGTATGACTCCGATTGAGTATTGCGCCCCTCTTTGAGTGAATAAACATTGCTTTCAAGTCTCTGATACGCCAAAAAAATCGCCCTAGCTCCAAAGCTCCCAATTGAGTGTCCAAGTGGTTATGAAAGTGCAACTTCTGAAATATAGGCTATATAGACTCTATTCGGATCCTACACACCGAATATGAGCGTTTCCGGTTGGTAGAATCCGAAATGATGCAAAATTTTAAAAATCAAAGTATTTCGGATTGTACAGTCCAAAATCAAGTTTTCCTGGGCAAATCATCAACGATGTACAAGTCAGGCATAGCCAGCCAATGGCTTGTTTAAACTGGTTTCGGATTGTATGGTCCATATCAAACAAGTTTCGGCTTCCATACTCCAAAACCGTTAAAAATAAGGACGTTCGGATTGTACAGTCCAAACCCAGGTTTTTCTGGGCAAAACATCACGTATAAGGCAGGCATAACCAGCCATCACGTACAAATGCCCTAGCAGGTCCAATTTGGTTGGATGGATACTGGATAGTGTGGCCCCATCCATCTCATTTCTTAGAATTTTTTTTTTCTACCCCAACAATTATACCTTTACACCTACAAACACATTTATCTTCCAATTTTACCCTTTTAATTGTTTGACTTCACCCCTACAATTTTTGTTTCCACGCAAAAAAAAATTATTGTCAAAATTTCATACCGGAAAACTTTAATAAAGAATTCCGGAGGATAAAATTTGGAATTTCTAACGTGCGTTGTTCAATGGTATTGCGACATAGTTGCTACAAAATCAATATTTGAAAAGATTTTGATAGTACCATCAACGAGGCAGTATCAAAATATTTGGTTGCTCTTCATGAATTTCTCCCCTTCACCCACTTCCAATTTCTCCCCTCAATGTAATTCCGGATCATACGCGTGCCTTGATCGTAGTGAGACACCCAGATCTCACGTTTGGTGCTTCTTGGTTTCAACAACAAGATTTGTTGGTTGAACTTTGAAGAGGAAACGATGTTGCAGGATAGTGTTAAAGTGATAATTTCATGAGCAGCTTTAAGGTTTCTGATGATAGTAGCCTTCAACAACTTAAAGCTAATATGATTAATGGGGTTCATGTTGTTAATGTTCTTAGAGTTTTCAATTTTCCATATGTTGCAGTTTAGCCATGGTTTTCTTGTTATTGTTCTTTTTTTTTTTTTTATAATCCTTGTTATTGTTCTTGTTGTTATCAAAAAAACATTGCGTGGCAAAAAAAATTGTAGGGGTGAAGTCAAACAATTAAAAGGGTAAAATTGGAAGAAAAAACGTGTTTGTAGGGGTAAAGGTATAATTGTTGGGATAGGAAAAAAAAATCTCATTTCTCACTACTTCGAACTCAGACGAAAGAAACACACCCACAAAAAGCAACACGATTACCGTAACACCAATCCAGTCCACAGTACCCATACATAGTGGTATGTTTTTTTACAATCAAAATTTTTGTAGACAGAATTACACCGGAGGTCCTTTATCTTATTTATTTATAATATTTTGGTCCTTTATCTTTTATTTGTAATATATAGGTCTTGTATCTTTTATATTTATAACACTTCGGTCCTTTTTTCTATTTTTTATTAAAAAAATAATGATGTGGCTTGACACATCAGATAATTTTATTTTTTAAAATATATTTTAATTAAAAAAATAAAGAAAATCAAAATAAGATGAAAATCTTCATCATCTTTATCATGTTCATCATTCCTTCAAAATCTTTCCCCAAATTTTCCAATACCAAAAACCCTAAATCACCAAAACCCAAATTGACTTTTATGACATATACATCGATTTTCAACCATGGTGCAGAAGCTGAAGGAGCTCCTTGTTACTATAGCATCGGTGCCGGTCATTAACTCCATCGTTTTGTCTTCAGCGGTTATCACCTCCATAGTTAGCTGTTCTTCGTCGCCGATTTCTTTGTTCATCTTTGTACCTCCATCGCTCACTTCCATATTCGTGTGTCACGTTTCTGTCAATCGCCGACGCCACTGCCTTGTTCGGTTTAGCCTGCTACAAACTAGTTGTGGGTTGTTTCAATGTTATGGGACGATTCAGCTTATAAGTTGTGGTTTAGAGATTTCCTTTGTTCATAAACCTTGCTCTGTGTGGGTCAAATTTTTGGATTGTTGAGCTCTGTTTTGGTTTTTGCAGGTTGGAAGGGTTGTTGAAGGAAAGTTTTAGATCACTTTGTTGAACTTGAAAGTGAAATTGAATAGTCTGAGAGATTTGTTCATTGAATCAAGGAGATGAATAGTTGGTCCTTGAATTAGCAATATTTATTTTTTCTTCTAAAAAATTTCTAAAGAACTTGATGAAGATTCTTTTTTGTGGGATTAACTTGATGAAGATTTTTGAATCTGCAAATTTTAAAGATTTTTTTTCTGATTTTCTTTATTTTTTAATTAAAATATATTTTAAAAAATAAAATTATCTAATGTGTCAAGTCACATCATTATTTTTTTAATAAAAAATAGAAAAAAAAACTGAAGTGTTACAAATATACAAAATAAAGAACATATATGTTACAAAAAAAAAAATAAAGGACCAAATGTTACAAATAAATAAGATAAAATACCTCTAATATAATTTTGTCAATTTTTTATTAACAAAAAAGAGTTTAATTGTGGTAGTGTAAAGATTTTTTACACATACATTCAATGATGCTTTGTCACATCATTCAATGATGCTTTGTTACATCATTTAATGAATGTGACATATCATGTGTTTTTAAATATCATACATGATATGTCAGTATATTATTGGACGCATGTGTAAAATAACTTTAGACCGACGGTGCATATAAATTAAAGGAGAATGTTAACTTGTGCCCTTAAGGCACATGTTAAGGAAACAAAAATAGAAATTATTAAATGTTAATTTGTGTATTTTGACTTTTAAAGCATTAAATTTCTTGTATTATTAAATAATGAATTTCTATTTTAGTATATCTTAACATGTGCCTAAATTAAATTCAACAAACAAACCGATAGTAACATAATACATAATAAATAGTGATAAATAAAACGTTGGTATAACCCGACCCGGTCGAAACCCATTCGATGTTATTTAACGACATCCAAATCCAGTGCGAGAGAAACACTTCAGTGAGCAACTCTGAGGAAAAAAACATTTCAGCTACACGATGAAGCCATTTTCAATTTTTCTCCTTTTCATCATCTTCTTCGTTGCATCAGCATTAGGTATTCTTCCTTCATCAATTCTTCACAATTCATTGATTCCATTGCGCACAAATTACAATCAAAGCATTTCTTCTTGATCCAGTTTGGTTCAGATCTCGATCATTTTTTCCGTCAATTCATCAATTTCTATGGATTTTTTTAAAACCTTTTCGTTTTGATTTCTGATGATGTATTTTCTTTTGTGATCGTGTTTCAGTTTCTGCTAAGAAAGAGGCTGATGTAACTGAGTTGCAGATTGGCGTTAAGGTAAATTGTTAATTGGATTTGAGAATCGTTTAGATTTTGAATAAAATGTATGGAGAAAAGTTCTTTTTTGTTGTCGGATAAATTGCGCTGTTTTCAGTATTTTGATAAATTGCGAGCTTTTTTGAACGTGTAGGAAGTGAGAGATAGACACAAAATCTGTAATTGACCTTTTTTTCTTGCGAATTTCAAGTTAATTTGTGTATTGGGATGTCTTGATGATTCCAAATTGTTGGAACTTGGGAAATATTTGGCTGTTGTGTAATTCTAAACACATTTAATTTAAAAATGAAATGAAAATATTAATTTTTTAGAAATATAGTAATGGAATAGAATGTGTAATTATAGTTTCCTTGGGGTTCGAAAGAGTATTTTTATTGTACCAAAAAAAAAAATAAAGAGTATTTTTATACGTGCAAATTTTACGATCTGTTTTCTGTAACCTGATTTGGGTGAATGTGCGGTAAAAAGCTTTGCTTGATGTAAAATAGCTACTGCATATACCGTTTTAAATTACCGGGGTGAGGAGATTCTGTAGTCGGAAATTAGAGTTTTAAAATGCAGTGTACACATATGTTTGGAGTGTGTGTGACTCTAGCTTTGAATGATATAGCTAGCAGTTTGCTGTGATATTGAAAAATACTGCTCGTCAGAAAAGGGAAGAAATTCCATTGTTGGAGCTTAATAGGAGATAATGTCGACAGGTTGTTAGGAGGTGCATAGTAATGTAAATGTTTGGTAATTTGTTGTAGAGATTAGAACAGTGAAAATAAGAAAGCATGCATCTTTCCATCTCTATGATGCAATTAATTTTCATCAATAATAATGCATAAGCAAGGCTATTTTGATTTTGTGTCTTACAGTGAAATTGGGTTTACGTCCTCTTTATTGCTCACTATGTTTATACTCTTCTTCATTGCAGTATAAACCATCATCATGTGAAGTTCAGGCACACAAAGGTGATAAAGTGAAAGTACACTATCGGGTGAGTAATTTCTTACGATATCTTCCATGAAAATAAGCTTAAGCAGTAACCACAAGGGAATGTTTGGGAGAGGGGAAGGATCAAGGAACCAAAAGAAAATGAAGGGGAAGGGAAGAGGATTGAAAAAATTAAGTAGTAGCTAGTAAGTAACTAGTAAGTTTGCTTTTACTTTAAGACCCTCCAGATTGGGAAACTTCAAAATTTTCATAAAATTTAATAAGGGAGGCTGTTGGTCTTTTGGAGTAAAGGTAAGGCACCTATGACATACTCACAATCACAACCGGAAATTATCTAGAGCCGTTTTGATGCTAGCCTACCTTCTGTCTGCTACATGCTTTGAGGAACTTTGAAATTACATTTACAACCATTTCATTTGTTCTTGTGATGACTGATGAGGGGTCAAACATTCACTTATTTTTTTTGCCTATCGAGTTCCTACATATTAAATACTCACTTCTCTTTGCAGGGAAAACTCACCGATGGAACTGTTTTCGATTCTAGCTTTGAAAGAAATAGTCCAATTGATTTTGAGCTTGGTGGTGGTCAAGTGATCAAAGGTAAGCAAGCGCACAGCCACAAATAACTCACAATCTTTTGAATTTCTGGTTTCATTACCAATGACGGTAATAATGAACTAGCTGCTGTGCTGGCTTTCTCAAGTACTGCAAAAAGAAAGCTAAAAGGTGTAAATTGAATAAAATAAAAGAGAAACGATGCTTTAGAGTGTCAAGATATTGTATGCCAGATCGTTATAGCACACATACAAGGGTTGTTGATGTTGGAAATATTAAGTTCTTGAATTTCTCATCTGATAAGTAAAACCTGCTGATTTGTAACATGTGGTACCAGAGTTACTTTTATGTAAGAAAGGCTCTTCAACCCCTCAGCATCGTTTTAAAAAAACAAAACCCTCTGCATGTTTAACAAAAGAAATCCCTTCAAGCACACATTTATAACTTATAAGGCTTGTAATTTGTAAATATCACTTTTATATGTTTGTTTTCTCATATTCCCTCCTGCTCTTTCTGGTATCTTCTGTTAGTATTACATTAACAAAATATAAGCAACTTATAATTGCACATTAGCACTAGTAAATTCAACTGAACTGACTTGTTCCTTCTTATTTTGATCTGGCCATGAAGCCAGATCCAATATGTTTCATAACACACCCGTCGTATACATCCATATTTGTATTCTTCGGATTTCATTTGCTTTTACATCTAAGTTCTCTGGTCCCCAGATATACATGTGCTATAATTTATAATGATTACTTTCATTTGTATATTTAATTTTATTTCAAATTTCTGGTTTATGGATGATGGGAGATCTTCAAGATAGGGGATTACATGATTGCTTATCCTCTTCTTTGCAGGATGGGACCAAGGACTATTGGGAATGTGTCTCGGTGAGAAGCGGAAATTGAAAATACCAGCAAAACTTGGTTATGGAGAACAGGGCTCCCCACCCACTATTCCAGGTAATTTATCATGATAATGGTAGTAATGTTCAAGAGCCAAAATCTCTATTGAATTCCATTTACTGAAATTAATGTCTAATAGCTAGATAGTGATCTGGTTGCCCGTTTTCCTGAACTGCCAGATTGGTCTATAGTATGGTAGAAGTGTCTTTGATCTTAGTCAAGAAAAATAACTTCTTGCATGACTGGATTACATTATAGATTATGGAAGAGTTCAACATGTTCTTTTGTGTGTATATATCTGTTTTATATCATATTTACTTGCATAAATTTTGTGAAGGCCTCCTGTTATTAATTTATGCAAAAACGGAAGTTCTAAAAGTGCAGTTAAAGAATAGTGGTGTTTCCTATAGTATTCCATTTTTTAGCTTGTATTACTTTTCTGCATTTTATACACAGTCAACAAACTATGTTTATTAAATATTTTTGTACTCTTATATATATGACATTGAATCGAACTTGCAGGTGGTGCAACACTTATATTTGACACCGAGCTTGTGGGAGTGAACGACAAAAGTTTAAGCGGAGATAACTCGGAACTTTAGACAAATCAAAAGAAATGGAAAACTAGACTTTTGGCAATCTTTGTTAGCTTATTTGTATTCCTTAATAATGCTTTCATCACCAAGGTTTCGTTCTTCAACTCTAAGTGAGGCTAGTTTAGAAAGATTTTACTGTTGTATCCTATAAATTAAATACATCTATTTGGTATTTTTTAGCGATTAAGCTTTTGTTAGAATTTTCATTGGTTTGTCTCTGCCTCTTCATTTCTTGCAATTGAGTTGGTTATAAGTCGAGTTCCATGATAATCCTTATAATATGCTCAACATTAGAACAAAGTTTGCAAAAAATATAAGGGTGCAAGGGCAGATTAATACGGGATCTAGCGTAAGTAGTTGGTATGCAAGTGTGTGAGAATTGTAAACCTTGAAGAATTTAATTTGATTTCCAGTGATAAAAAAATATGCTCAACATGAGAGAACACAGTCGATAAAATAGTCACATCAATTATTATTAATTATTTCTTTTACCTTTTGTTAAGAATAATGGTGATTAGCCAGCAGCTTCTGTTAGTTAGAGTTTATATTAGTTTGTTAGAGTTTGTTATTAGGTGGTTAGTTAGTTAACCCCTAAATTGCTCTATATAAGAGTCACTATTGTACTATTTTCAGTATCTTTTATCAAATATGAATCCTTATGATTTTTACTATCTTGAAGACTTTCTAAAATTTTCTCGATTTTCTCCGAACCATGGAAATCCTAACACCTTTTATCTTTTGAGTGAGCCTAAACAAAAATTATTTGTAATTACCTATACAAGTATTCCTTGAGAATTTGATCGTCCAACAAGAAAGTTTGCACTAGAATAGCAAAACAATCCAACAGCAGATCCTATATCAAGTATATTTGAGGTGTCCACTTTGGATTTAAGGATGATGTGGCTTGGAAATATTTCCTTGATGTCATCCCATCTCAGCATCTATAAGCACGAAATGCTTACTTGTTTTTTCGTATAAAAATTATTCAATTTGATGAGCACTAGAATGTCTCATTGTTCTTAATATCAAGCTGGGAATGGATTGTCTCTGGTCAAAGGAAAGTTCAGTTAAATCCTAGCCACTCATTATTTTTTAATAAGTGTATTAATAATTAAATAAGAAAAAAGGGAGGGCAATAATCTACACTTTATTTCCTCCCGACAATCCTAATTTTTATTTTTATTTTTTTAAAAAAATTTCTTTGAATTTTAGTCCCTTTAATTTTTTTTAGATAAACCATCAAATTAGTGAAATATGTCTATGACACTTTTAATATTTTTAAATTACTTATGTCTCTATTAAAGGTTTTTCAATTTGGTCCCTCCATTGACACGTTTTCTAACATTGTTAGTAATTGTTAAATATATGTTGATGTGAACTATTAAATGCGAGGTGAACAGTGTCATCACACACTTTAAGTGTCATGTCCTCAAAGGTCAATTGTCTCTAATACATATTTCGAACACATTTTATTTGTGTAATATACATACTCGAAGTCTAGTTGACTTTCAAATCTGTAGCTAAAACTTTATATATAACAAGACCAAAGTACTAAAGTGTATTTACCTAATGGCCGAACTTTAAATTACCATATTCATTTTTTCTAAGAACCGTAGGATTAATACAAAAAAAGAAGTGCTTAAAAAATATATATACAAAAACAAAGTATATTTACCCAAATTTGAGAAAATTTTTGGAAAAATAAAAAGTAAAAAAATAATATATTTTAATTGACTAAAAATATATTTAACGTTAATTTTTTTTAGCATAATTAAAAAATAAAAATTAACATATTTTGTTGGATTAAAAATAGTATTTAACTATTTGATTAAATTGATTGTCAAAAATTCTAAAAAAAAGACTCTTTGATTAATTTTTTTTTTTGAAAAGAGATTTTTTGTTTTTGTGGGTACGAAGAAGAAGATTTTTTGTTTTTTATAATACTTTTGATTAAATTTAGACATTAAACAAAATAAAAACTACAGTATAAAATCTAAAAAAAAGATAAAAATAAAAATCCCGGTATCTGGAAGCATCTACTAAACCCTCGTTTCTGGAAAGTGGAAACTACACACTCACTCATTCTGAAACTTTAGCTATAGAACTCTCTCGAACCTCTCAAAACCTCATTCCTATTTCCATTTATACCCCTCCTCCTTCTCCTAATTTCCACCTACTTCACGCAATTCTCGAACCATTCATTCATCGTTAATCTCCACATTTTCTCTACTTTCTCAAATTCCTCACATTCCCTAAATCATGGACGAAGATTTCGACATTCCGGCGGTTGATGAAATGAACGAAGATTTCGACTTCGCCGGCGCCGATGGCAATCCAATTCTCAAGGTCGGCGAAGAGAAGGAGATCGGTAAGCAAGGTTTGAAGAAGAAGCTTCTTAAAGAAGGTGATGGTTGGGAGACTCCTGATGTTGGCGATGAAGTTTATGGTACTTCTCGATTTCTCTCTCTATGTTCGTTCTTCATTGATTGTATTGAATTGAATTGAATTAAGCGCTTTTTCTGATTTTTTTGATGTGTAGTTCACTATACTGGAACGTTGCTTGATGGTACTAAATTTGATTCTAGCAGAGATAGGGGAACACCTTTCAACTTTAAGCTTGGACAAGGTGAGTGCATTGAAACGATGACGTTTTTTATTTATTTGTTTTTGTTATTATCTTAATTTGATATCGTTGATAATTATTGAGTTTTTTTTTCTTCAATTTTTTAATTGATTGGATTTGTTATTTATCTTGTTTGATTGAACTTGTGTTTGAGTGTGAAGTTATAGTTTAGTTAAGCACTTATTGAGTAAGTGCTTATTATACCAATGTTTATCATGTTTGATTGAACTTGTGTTTGAGTGTGAAGTTATAGTTTAGTTAAGCACTTATTGAGTAAGTGCTTATTATACCAATGTTTATAAGTTGTGTTTGAGTGTGAAGTTATAGTTTAGTGAAGCACTAATTGAGTAAGTGCGTATTACATCAATGCTTGTGAGTTAGCTGTTTGCTGTAATCTAATAGTGAATGTAGTTCATTGTCTTCATAAAATTGGGAGTGGTTTTTGACGAGTTATCATAGGGAATGTATTGAAATATGTTGAAAACGGCTTATAGAATCTATAGATATGTTGTAAACTATTTTCACAACTTTCTTGAACACTTGCAATGCTGTTTATGCTATAAAATAAGCCAAAGTAGTTTGCTATTCTAAGTTTAAAATGTACGTGGATTCGTCGACAGTATTTGATTACAGTTAGTTGATTTTTTAATTTGATTATTACAACTGCAATTGAAATTTGATGACTTTTATTTTTATTTCTGGGAATTAACTATCAAGTATTACTAGTATGTTTTAATTTAGAATGTGCAATCAGTGTTTGACAAATATAAGCTACCTTGGCCAATACTATTACTAGTTATCTCTTTAGTTATTTTGTGGATGTATTTCTAAGTGACGTGTTGGTTTTGCAGGGCAAGTTATCAAAGGATGGGATGATGGTATTAAAACCATGAAGAAAGGTGAAAATGCTCTTTTCACCATACCACCTGAGTTAGCTTATGGTGAATCTGGTTCTCCACCTACTATTCCTCCCAATGCTACTCTACAATTTGATGTTGAGCTGCTGTATTGGACTAGTGTGAAGGATATATGTAAGGATGGGGGGTTGTTTAAGAAGATAGTTAAGGAGGGGGAGAAATGGGAAAACCCCAAGGATCCTGATGAAGTCCTTGGTAAACATATTACTACTTCAACATTTCATTTTTCATGGATGATCCTATCATTTGACTGTGTTAACTAAAAATTTTCTTGTGGTGTTGCAGTTAAGTATGAAGCACGTCTTGATGATGGAACGCTTGTGGCAAAATCTGACGGGGTGGAGTTCACTGTGAAGGAGGGTCAGTGCAAACACATTTTATCAGTCTTTTTCTCTCCAAACCTCAATTTTTCTATTTGAGATGTCTTACATATTTGTTTATAATGTGACAGGTTATTTCTGCCCTGCATTGTCAAAGGCTGTTAAGACCATGAAGAAGGGAGAGAAAGTGATCTTGACTGTGAAGCCACAATGTAAGTTGTCTGTAAAACACTTTTGGGAAATGATTATATAACACCTTTTCTCTATAAAGGATTTTTCGAGGAATCTTGAAATTCATGCTTTTATTTTTGTTATAGATGGATTTGGTGAGAAGGGCAAGCCAGCTCATGGTGATGAAGGTGCAGTTCCACCTAATGCAACATTGCAAATTACTCTTGAGTTAGTTTCTTGGAAGACTGTTTCTGAAGTAACCGATGATAAGAAGGTCATCAAAAAGATCCTCAAGGAAGGAGAAGGATATGAGCGACCAAATGAGGGAGCTGTCGTGAAATGTAAATCCCCATTAATTCTAATGATGGCTCTTTTTTTGTGGTTTTTTAAATTGATTTAGTTATTCGATTCTGACATGATATTTTGTCTTATTTCATTTTTGAAGTGAAACTAATTGGTAAGCTGCAAGATGGCACTGTATTTTTGAAGAAAGGCCATGGCGATGACGAAACAGATCTCTTTGAATTTAAAACGGACGAGGGTAATCTAAATTGTCAATGTTTTGTCACGCTCCTAATTTTTTCCCCCTTTCATAATAACTAAATTGAATGTATGTTGTGTTGAACAGAGCAAGTGATTGATGGGCTTGATAGAGCTGTAATTACCATGAAGAAGGGTGAGGTAGCATTGTTGACTATTGCTCCTGAGTATGGTTTTGGTTCATCAGAGTCTCAGCAGGAATTGGCCGTGGTTCCTCCTAATTCAACCTTGCATTATGAAGTTGAGCTGGTTTCATTCGTAAAGGTAAATAAATAACTTGATGATATTTTGCAATTGTGAATTGATATATTTCAATAATGGTTAATGAATATCTAGTGTGGAAAAGGAACACTAGCAGTTATAGTTTAACAAAACTCACAAGATGGAACTGCCTTTTATTTTCATATTCTTTCTTCCTGCTACTTACAAGTTTTGTACCTTTTTTCGTATGTTTTGATCAACTGTTATCTGTGCTGATTGATTAACTGTAATTGAATTTCTAGGCATAATTAAAATAAATCCAGAAGTTTTGTTGATCTAGAAAGCTGCTTTTCTTGACAAATAAGAAGATTCAAATAATGGAGAAGTGCTTTTACGACTCTGAATTGAAAAATGGTTTTACGGTTCTGTTTAAAGATTAAAGAATGCAAACTATTCCTTGGAAAAAAATGAAGCATTGGTGTAATCAGAGTTAAAAGTTGCTCTTTTCAATGAATATATTTTTCAAATTCCTCAGTGTGTTCAAGACACTGTTTAGCATGATTCACATAAGATTGATGCTATTTTTATTTTTTCTGACATGCCGCTTTCTTTATGCACTGATACATTGTTTGTTACTTGCTTTAGGATAAGGAGTCCTGGGACATGAACACTGGTGAGAAGGTAGAAGCTGCTGGTAAGATGAAAGAAGATGGGAATAGGTTGTTTAAAGCTGGGAAATACACAAAAGCTTCTAAAAGATATGAGAAGGTAGTCAAAGATACATTGATATAGTTTCACCTTTAACTACTCCAATGCATATTTTTGAGACATTTTTTATAATATGGTGACTATAATGCAGGCTGTAAAGTTCATAGAGTATGATACTTCCTATACCGAAGAGCAGAAGAAAACTGCCAAGGCCTTGAAGGTTGCTTGTAATCTGAACAATGCAGCATGTAAGCTGAAATTGAAAGACTATAAACAAGCAGAGAAATTGTGTACAAAGGTATGGTTGCTGTCTACCATCGTACACGAAATTACTGCTCTTGTTTATCCAGAAACAATAACTGATTTTAACATGGATAAGCAGGTGCTGGAGCTTGAGAGCACAAATGTGAAGGCCCTCTATAGGAGGGCTCAGGCTTACATTCAATTGGCTGACTTGGATTTGGCTGAATTTGATATCAAGAAAGCTCTTGAGATTGACCCTGACAACAGGTAAATAATACTCTAAATTAATTATGTTGTCCTTTACAAAGGGGTAATTATTGAGTGTGTGGCGTGGTTCAATTTGTAATTTGGGTGTTTGCTGGGATTTGTCCTGTTTAATAATTGCTCTTGATTTAAAAACCAGGGAGGTGAAGCTGGAGTACAAGATTTTGAAGGAAAAGATGAAGGAGATCAACAAGAAGGACGCCCAATTTTATGGGAATATGTTTAGCAAAATGAAAAAGTTGGATTCCCTTGACGTTAATGTGAGTATTCCATCTCTATTGATTCACTAACACATTTTTACCTCTCGGTGTTTAATCTTCTATGTTTATTTACCGTGCAGAAATCGGCGCCAAAGGATGCTGAACCCATGAGTATTGACAGCAAGGCATAGAATGTACACCATTGGAATTAATCAAATCTAGAGTCTTTTTATTATTATTGTTTCTCCACATTTGATAGTTGTTATGAATTTATATGCATGTCATTTGGGACAATTTGTTCTATTGTCATGAATAGGGAAAGTTGCTTTGATGAAATGAATTACCAAAGATGTTTTGATATTGTGGTTTTGCATTTGATATTCTGTTTTGGATCATAAAGTTTTGCTGTGCAGTTTTTGTTTAAGAAAATAGTTAAAATGACTTTGTCCTCTAATGCACAAATGAGACATTGATATCTCTAAAGAATGCACGATGAACAAATATATGGGACAAAGAACACCATAGGATGGAAATCATGTGGTAATCTATGTATGCTTCAAAACAATAGGGTTAACTAATCTACTTGTGTCGGGTCATTCACTTTTAAACGTAAG
The DNA here is from genome assembly GCF_020283565.1 of Trifolium pratense. NCBI lineage: Eukaryota > Viridiplantae > Streptophyta > Magnoliopsida > Fabales > Fabaceae > Trifolium > Trifolium pratense. The sequence continues at coordinate 44,257,554 of NC_060062.1, read as the reverse complement.
AAATTTCAAGCACAATCTTCATTTGATCTGAGCTCCTTGCAGTAAATACATCTTCGCCATATCACTTGATTAGGCAGTGTCAAGTATCTTCACCTTCTTAGATCTTTCTACACAACTCCTCATCTAAAGTTTCAACAAAACTTTGGAACATATGAACTATCCCTAAATTTAGTTTAGAGAATCGTTCATGATAGCCTCCCAAAGAGAAAGAAATTTGTTCACATGGGTTTGTTTACTGATAACCTATGCTGCTCGCGGTGTAGGGAAGTTGAAGAAGAGATTGATCATGTTTTGAAAGATTGTTTGAAGGGTGTGTGAGGTCACATGTTTCTTCATGGTAGAAAAATATACAATACTATCCTAAAAAAATATATGATTTGTGCTGCCTTCACACTACTCTACGTACATCGATTGTCACATGTTTCTTCATAGTTTTTATGAATTTATATGCATGTCATTTGGGACAATTTGTTCTATTGTCATTTGAGTTTACCGACAAAAAATAATAATTGTATCACATGAAATTTTGTAAATTTATCAACGATGGGTTAGTTCGAGTAGTACATGACTTTTTTTTTTACACAAGTAGTACAAGACTTTAACCTCTTAAGTAAGTGGATAAATTTCAACCGTGAGAGAGAAAAATTCAACTTGCAATCTTGCATGTCTCATTGGTTATCCAACTATGACGAGTAATCATTAAATGGCGGTGAATTTTTTTACCTATAATACAATAACAAAAAAAATTCTAAAAACCATCTTACTATCAAAGATTAAATAGCCGAATATTTTATATTTGATCTATAATATAGATTAAATATTTCATCATTTATTTAACGTGAGATAGTTCTCACGAAATCACGAGTGGTGATATTTTTTCTTAAGTAGTAAACAATTCCACATACATACTACTCCGACTAGTGTAATTAGCCTTAGTCAAAAGAACTAGTGTAATTAGCCACTTTCACATCTCCTCTTATTTCTGCGAACTTCATATGCGAACTTCATATCACCACTGCAGCAAGCAACATCAAGATGACTAAGGGACATTGTTATTTTTCAAGTAGTCCTTGTAGCTAGAATTTTATTCTTAAGATGAATAAGGGTAAAAATAAACTATAAGCTAGTTGATAGTTGAAAAGCTACTTTATAACTTATATCTGAATAGATATTGGAATAAAATTAAGAGAATTGCTATCTAATAAGAAATATTTACACAAGAAAGAGAATAATCTATAAAATAGGAAATTTGACAAAATAAAACTGTAAAACTGGAATAAAATGTAAAAAAAGTACTATAAACTCATATGCTACTTGAATTATTGCATCTCAAAAAATGTTATAAGTTTGTTACCAAATACATTCATTTTTATCAAACAAACTTATAAGCAAGTCCAATAAGCTATACCAAACACACACTAAGTAAAATGTCTGAGATTTGAACCCAACTCATGCATATATAATACAATATTTCCTACCAACTTAGTTAAGCCTGCGGAGGCACTATATGAGACATTATTATTATAATTTTTAAAAATGTCATACATTGCGCGTGTTTCTTTTGTTTGTAATTCTTAAATTGACTAAAAAAAATACATTTAAGAACCAAAATAATTAAAAAGGTACACATTTTTTGAGAACTAAAATAACTAACTAAACAAATATTAGGGATAGAGTATTTTTTTTTTTTTGGTAGAGGGATAGAGTATGTCTTTACCTATTTTTTATATTTTATTTCATTGTATTTTTAGAGGGTGTATTAGACTCACATTTGTTTTTTTGACACAAAACTCACATGTTGTTAAGTTCAATATGTACCGCGTGCCTTTCAACCAAAAATATATACTGCGAGCAAAATTCATAATAATATCATGAAATAATTTTTCGCTTAAATTAGCATTTTCCTTTTGCTTATTATAATAATTTTATTTTTCGCTTAAATTAGCATTTTCCTTTTATTTTCATAATAATATCATGAAATAATTTTTCGCTTAAATTAACATTTTCCGCGTGCCTTTTGAGACAACTTTTTATACTTATATAATATAGAGACTAAACTATAAAAATATTAATAGTTTAGAGACTAAATTGATAATTTATTTGTATTTGAGCAACCTCTTTTTATATTATGAAACAATTTGTAGAGCTCAACTCGTGTGATCGATCGGGTAAAAATAGAAAGATTGTGTGAAGGGCATATGCTTCTTCATAGTATAATGAGAGAGAAAAATTCAACTTGTTTTTTTTAATAAGCAAAAATTTAACTTGTGCGTCTGACAGTCATAGGATAATCAACTAAGATTAGTCACTGTTATACGACGTTGAAAAATTTGTACCTATAACACAATAAAAAAAATTCTAGAATTAATTTTGTAAATACAATTCAAAAGATATATATATATATATATATATATATAGAGAGAGAGAGAGAGAGAGAGAGAGAGAGAGAGAGAAAGAGAGAGAGATTTGATATACTATGACACAAGTTCGAATATGCAATTCTCCATATTTTCAACACTTAGTGTATGCTTGGCTCATCTATAGTATACTTAATGTTTCTCAAAAATTGATTAAACTTGAAGTTAAAAATTGTAGTTTAGAATTTTACAATTGATTTTTAAACTGTAATTTATTGTTTAACTTAATTTTACATGAATGTATATTCAAACAAAAATCACTTTACTTTCGATTCAATTTTTACCGAAAGCAATTTTACAAAATTTGCTCAAAATCAATTTTGGTCACTGCAAAAACCAAAAATACATTTAGTGTGTGTGACTTATTTTTTTGACTCCATTCTTGCTTGCTCCATCTGTGTTTAGAAGAATCCATCCATCTTCTGGTCTTTGCCAAACTATATTCACTGATGTCTTATGTCCTGTCCCGCTAGTAGTATCATTGACATCCGCTCTTTTGTACTGATCCACCCAATTCAAGATGAAATTCCAAGGCTACGCGGGTCTCAGTCGCGTATCTCCGTGAGCTTCTCGATTACGCCACATCCACAAAAATTAATGTTTAAATCATTTTCTCTACTTATTATTTTTTTGTTACATCTCTACAAAAATTAATGTTTAAAATCTTAATTTTTATAGTCACTTTTTAACCCGTGCTTGGCACGGGTCCGGATACTAGTTTTTATTATAATAACCTTCAACATATTATTCCTTATTTATTCATTTATTTATGACAAAGGTTCAAAAACAATGAAAAGATAATAAAAAAAAAAAAATTTGTCAAAAAAAAAAATTGGGCTATGTGATGGACCGGGTCAGTGAATACAGAGTCTGACCCAACCCAACCCTAAATCGGTTTATATAAACACAGAAATATACTAGGGTTTAGCCGTGCTTGAGCAAACAAGTCTCTGAGTGTGTGTGTCTGCAAGTTCCTCCAAGATGGGTAGGCGCTCTCCTTCATTTCTTCTTCAATCGTTCCTCAAACCCTAATTCGGTTCTTATTTTCTTATTTTCGTGTTCTTTAACCTCTAATCATTGATGGTTTGTTTTTTAAATCTCAGGTATTTCTAGGGATTCTATGCACAAGAGGCGTGAAACTGGTGGAAAGAAGAAATCATGGAGGAAGAAGCGAAAGTAAGCTCCAAATCTTTTACTCGATTTATGTTCAACCTGTTATTTGTATTTTTCAATCAATTTTGTTTTATTTTTTTTTAACTATTTTTGAATTAATTGTGATTTGTACTTTTGGATCCATTTGATTTGAGTTTATAGCTATTAGATTTTGTGCAATGTTTCATGCTTATTTGGTTTTATGATTTGGGGTTTTCAATTGTTACTCAGATTAATTTTTTGGACTGCATTTGAGATCTTGAATGCTTTTTTATGAATAGCGTTTCATATTTTGGGTAGTAGAGATATTTTTTTTTGAAAACTTAGTATCCGGCCTTAGGACCGATGGTAGTAGAGATATTGATATAACGATAAGTCAAATTACTGAAAGTAACTTAGTGTGTCAATATAAATGATGATAAAACATTTTAATTCGTATATATGTTTGCTCTCACATTTTCTCACAAACTTCACGAATGATTTTTACCTGTTTTGTTATAATTTATTTATTTGGTGAAATATTATATGACAGTTGTGCTCTTTTCATTGATGTTAAGTTTGCCTAAGATTTGTAGATGAAATTTTTGAACCATGGTCCTGATTATTTTTGTTAGTATTCTGTTTGCTACAATTTTTGTGATTCTTATTGAACTAAGATATTTTGATTGTTTTGTTTAGGTATGAGCTCGGTCGCCAGCCAGCTAACACCAAGCTATCAAGCAACAAAACTGTGAGGAGGATCCGTGTTAGAGGAGGAAATGTGAAGTGGAGAGCCTTGAGATTGGATACTGGAAACTTTTCTTGGGGAAGTGAAGCTGTCACCCGCAAAACCCGTTTGCTTGATGTTGTGTACAATGCTTCCAACAATGAACTTGTCCGTACTCAGACCCTTGTGAAGAGTGCTATTGTTCAGGTTGATGCTGCTCCTTTCAAGCAGTGGTACCTTCAACATTATGGTGTTGAAATTGGAAGGAAGAAGAAAAATGCTGGCAAGAAAGAGTCAGAGGTGATGTTATTGGACTTTTCTTTCCTATTTTTATGTTTATCTATATTATTATATGTTCATAATTTATGTTATTCAATTTACACTGCAGTCTCCTTGTATAGTAGCTGATGTTGGTTCCTTTTTCTCTGATATATAATTTGCAGGAGGCTGAAGTTGTTGCAGAAGAAGTCCACAAGAGTGCTCATGTTCAGAGAAAATTAGAGCAACGCCAGAAAGATCGCCAGCTTGATCCACACATTGAAGAGCAGTTTGGTGGTGGAAGATTGCTTGCTTGCATTTCTTCTCGACCTGGTCAATGCGGCAGGGCTGATGGGTAAATCTTATAATTTTCTTTTAATTGCTCTGTTGCTTTGAACTATATAACATCTGATCTCTTAACTTTTTTATTTCTTTCTGTACTATGCAGCTACATTCTGGAAGGTAAGGAGCTTGAGTTCTACATGAAGAAGCTCCAGAAGAAGAAGGGCAAGGGTGCAGCATAATTGTACCGTTTCTAAATTTTTATTTTGCATTAGTTCTTTTAAATGAGACTAGTACCCAACAAAAAGATGTTTTGTGCTTCGGTTTATGTTGTTGGTTATACATTTTAACATCTTTTATTGTTTTGACATTAGTTTCTTGGTTTTGTATTAAACTATTTTGGTTATGTATGGTTTACAATTTTGTCAACGATTGTGTTTTGAAATCACTTCATATCTGTGAAACTTCAATATCCAGGTTCATGTGATTCGCCGATAGTATGTAGAAGTTTTTAACTGCCCGTATCTTGGATTTGGAGGCCATAGCCAAAGATAAAATCAAAAAGTCTGTCTCTGTCATTTATTCTATGTATACTGAAATTATCCCATAGGTGAAAACCAAAAATTTTAGTACGCATTAAACTTAGACAAAAAAACCTAAATTTCATTCTTCAATTTTAGGTTGCTTCAACCCCTTACTAGTGAAACTCAAAACACTATAGTTAGAGATATAAAACCTTATGGCTTCAATGCTTTTTCACACAACTTTGTCCTACTCCTACCTTTTCCCCATTTCTTCACCGTTAATTCCTGCAACTGTCATTCTGCTATTTTCACAGATGCCATCAAACCACTTTTATTTTTCAAACTGATCTTTATTTTCACAATTTAGGTACAATGTTTCGTGATTTTTCAATTGGGAAGTGCAATAGAGAATGTTAATTATTTTTTTTTCTTGCTACAACACCTTTATCGACTATGTCTGTTGAAACATTCATTTTTTTTTTGTAATAAAGAGGGTCAAAAGACCAAAAAAGAAGAATTACAAAGATTACACAGGGGTTAGAAACCCCCCACGAGGAGTCGTACAAGACTCATAGTAAACGAAGGTCCTCTTGTATCACATCTCTGCAAACTTTTTTTTTTTTGGAAAGGCAAAAGCACATCTCTGCAAACTTAATTTACGATAAGTATGTTGAATTTGAATCTTCCAATAAACGTTCAATGAGATGACAAATTTGACACACGAAGCTCCAGCAAGACGACTAGGGTTGGGAACAGGCTCAGGCCTGAGCTTGACCTATGATTTTTCTTCAGGCCTGAGCCTGGCGTGCGGCCTATCAAATGTTATTTTTTTTGGCCTGGCCTGAGCCTTTTAAAAGTCTGGTCTGACCTTGTAGCCTATTTAAAAGCCTGTGTTACATTAAAACTTCTCTATATAGTCTTTTTAAATAGGCTAAACAGGCCTTAAAAAGTTCATATTTAAATTTTTATAATTTTTACAACATTAAGAAAAAGCTAATAATATGATTAGCACAATAATTAAAAACTAATAAAATAACAAATACGATTACGACAAAGTCGCCATAATACAAATTGTTTGCTAAGTGTAGTCAGCAACAAGCCAACAACCAAAATATAGGATGAGTTGCTACTTGCTCGAGAGAATGAGAGATGGAATGGAGATAGAGTTTCTATTTTTAATTTATATGCGTGAAATATAAAAACAAATATATTTTATCTGTTTTGTTTAAAAAATAATATTTTTTCTGATAAATAATATTTTTTATAAGATATAAATAATAATTATTATAAACAGGCCGGTCTATCAGGCTTCGGAGGTCTTTTTAGAAGCCTAAGTCTGACCTATTTATGTAAACAGACCGTTTTTAAAGCCTAAACCTGACATTTTTAATATCCAGGCCAGACTTATACAGGTCAGGCCGAAGGCCCCTGTAGGCCGCCTGACCTATTCCCAACCCTAAAGACGACCAACACAAATATTTTCTTGAACCATTTTAACAACTCGAGTCAATATATAACACATGTCTAAAGCCATGACTCCAAGCATATTTTATAGTCCTTCGAACACACCCCAAAGTTCTTAGAATACCGGCACTACAACTCCCTACAAATTGGAGAATCCATCCAACCATTCTCCACTCCCCGCCACAACCAGCTCTGTTTCCAACTAATAAGCACCTCAGTTTTTTGTAACCATGTTGCTTCTTAATAGTTAGCTTCATATTTATGAACCTTCAGCCAAGGTCTCAAAGGTCGTTGCCACATCTCCCCATTATGTAATTCCTTATTTCTCCATAACCAGAGTGTATGACAAGCTGTAGCCATATAAGTTGCCCAATTAATTTGCTTTCTATTAAATCCAGCCTCATTAATATCCAAGTTCTGTCGCTAATACTCATAGTATTTATCCAAAGTTCCATTGCATATGGGCAGTCCCTTAACATATTTATATAAGCCAAAATGGAAAAAACTCGTGGGGTTTGTAGTGTGAAATGTGAACTCATAAGTAAATGTCTACGTGGTGGTGGGAGAAAGAAAAAACTTAAGCAAAGAGGATAGATTAGATTCAATCCACTGTGGTGTGGTAATAACTAAAGACATCACATGTACTTATTTAATCTAAAGTGAATACCACATGTTATGTACCCTCAGTTTTTGTATATATTTATTATATTTTATTTAATATAATAAGGAGATATAAGTAAATGGTGAGAGTAAAATTTGCTTTGTCCTCTAATATCTAGATGTTCTTTACCTTATAAAAAATACTGTAGTATGTTACATGAGATATTGAGTTCGATTTTTGGCTCTACCGTAAAAATAAAATAAAAAAAACTGTAGTGCTCATTGTTGATAACTTGTGATATATAAAACCATGCATATTCTACCCCCAAAAGAAGAAAACCATGCATAATCTTATACGGTTTCTACAAGCTATCCAATCAGAAAATAAATAACGCAAAGGTCAATTTAATTCACTCTACGTTTCAAGAAATTAATTGTTCCCATTACTGTGAATTATATTTTTATAAATTGTAATAATTTGTAGGCAATTTCTTCCATACATACAAAAAAATAATAATTAGAGTGATCATCACTCATATATAATTAATTAATATGGCAAAATGTATGACTGTTTCCATTGTATTAGCTCTTTTGTTATGCCAATTCTGAATGGTACTGAGGCTGCAGGAAGAGGTTTTCTAAATCACCCACTTGAAGGCAACGATATTGGAGTTGATCCTAAGGATTATTGTTCTTTAATCTTTATGTAATGCGATTATGCCTTGGATGTGTTATGCTTGTGTTAGTCCAGCTAAATCCCCTCCTATTCAATGATCACAAATTATGGCCATATATATTATCATAACTAATTAATGCCAACATTATTGGCTTATATATTTTTGACTTATATGTTATTCTTCGTTTTCTAAGATCTTAAATAGATGGTTATTATGCATTACTACGTGTAATTGTGGTATTTCCTACAACAGGGAATCCATATCTATCTAACAGAGGAAGCATAGCCACTAACAAATATCACTTTGGTATTTGTTATTTTATTTAAATAGATTAAGTATTTACTTTTTATCTATAAGTCTCAGCTCAACTAACAAATATTGGTATTGATAAATCAAATATCTTTACTTAGATTTGAACACGAAAATTTACAATTATACGTGTGAATATAAGTGGTATTAGCCACTTTGGGCATATTTCGATTTGACTTATTTTTGAGCTTATGAAATGAAAAAAAAGAAGCCATTGAGCTGCATATCGACTTGTTTGTTGTTGTTGTGAAGGCTATAACTTTGAATGGAAGTGGCAGCTTGAGAGGAAGGTCCCATATTGAGAAGATTCAGCGTTAACTAGAATTAAATTGGGATGTTGTGGTGCATCATTCTTACCGTGAAGCTAATCAGCTAAATGCAGTAGTCAACTATGGTTGTTTGATGGATTCAGGAAGTGTTTTCTTTGATGTTTGTCTTAGGGTGTGTTTGGTTCGAGGTAAATGGAGGAGAGGTGAGAGGAAAATTTTAATGAAATGTGTTTGGTTCAATTTTTAGGAGGTGAGGGGAGGGGAGCAAAATCCCTCATAAACTCAATTTTTGCTTCCCCCAATTTGGGGGGATTTGGAGGGGAGGGGAGGCAAGATATGTCATTATAAAGGATCACAAGAACAATTATGTCACACTATTAATATATAAATTTTTTCGGCAGTAATATTTTATTTTTTTAATATTACTAAGAAGGTTTATACCAAATAAACATATTACTATGAGAAAAATTAATGAGAAACTACTAAGTCACAACATGATATAGCTAAACAATTGTGCCAAATGATTCTAGCCAGTACCGTAGAGACTATTGTGTAAAATCTTTTCAATCAAGATCATACATGTATGTTTCCCTCCTATCTACTTGTACATCAAAACATCAGTTGGCCTCAATGTTGATCTACTCTCTTGTTGATTTGCGCACCTAAAAATATAAAAAATGACAGCTCTCACAAATTCATGTAAATATTTGAAGCCTAAAAGCTCTCTACAATGAACTATGTGCTCCCAAATTCTTCCCAAGCACGCCATACGACAAACATGACTAATATCATAAATAGAAAATAATGGAATCATGAGGCGTTACCTGAGCATAATACAATACTCCATCGATTTCATGTTTTGACGTAATCAATCGATGGGGATAACAAGAAGAAACTTTTGCGTGGTTGCTGTAACAGACCGAACCCCCTTTTCTACGTATTTAGTAGGCAATCCCGACTCTTTACCTCATGATCTTCTCCAACCCCCTCTCTGGTGGAGTTTTTTTTTTTCCTTCCATGGGATTCGCACCACATACCCTGGGGTTCAAACGATCAACTTAATGCAACAAATACTTAGTAGGGGTGTGCATGGTCGGATAATTTGACAATCCAAACCATATCCAAACCAAAACCATTTAATTGGATTTGGATTCATAACCATAATCATATTTTATTATAAATCGGTTATAAAACTGGTTATAAATTTGGCTACGGATACATAACCAGTTATTTTAACCAAACCAAATTTAAAAGCGGTCATTTTTTAAATACAATTTTTAAACGGTTATTTTTAAATCTAGATATAAAAAAAATCCGTTATTTCTTTTTAAAAACTGGTTTAGACAATTTTTTAAAAAAATCTATTTTTTAAAGAAAAAAATCAAAATTTAATAAAAAATAAATAAAACCAAGGAATAAATTTTGTAAAAGTTCACCGTAAACCAAAATATTTGTAAAAGTTGCGTAAACATTTTTTGTAAAGAATCCAAATTTTATATAGAATAAATTTCAATATCTTGTACTGTGTGTAACGTGGAGGTTGTTGTGCAAATAATTATTCATCTTCATCAGAATCGCTACGAGAGAGAGAGGGAGAGAGAGAGAGAGAGAGGATGGTGTGGTGGTTGGTCGGATTGGCTGGAGATGGTGGTGGTTGGCCGGATTTGCGGCGGCGGAGAGAGCTTTTCTCTCTTTCTCCCTCGTTCTGTTTCTTACTTTGTTTCCTTTTTTTTTTGTTTATTTGCTTTTTTTTTATATAGATCTAGACATCCCAAATAAAAACTGGATTTATAAAAGTGGATGACCAACCATTTTGTGATAGACTGGTTTATATTTGTTTGTAAATAACCGGTTAATTGGATATAGTTTTGGATTTGGATGTGATTTTATCCACGTGACCAGATATTTTGCTCACCCCTAATACTTAGCACCATCATTATACTACCAAAAGTCCAATCATTGCATTCCATATTTAATTAACAATTCACTCTTGAACTATGTGACTAACATCAACTTAATGCCACAAATACTTAGCACCTTCTTTTCTGTTACTTGGATAACAATAATGCATGCATTTCATTCTTATTTTTGTAATATTAAGATGAAACTTGATTTATGAGGCTCAAATTCACAATCTTGGTTCAACGAAGATAACCACTAAATTATTATCAATGAAATTGAAAACATGATTGCTATTGCTTGTACCATAAATATGAGTGTCTTGATAACAAATAGTACTACAATTTAAGCAACAAAACATTAAAACTATGAAATTGTACAGTTTATCAAATTGAAAAAGAATAACAAATGTTGTAATCTAACAATCTCCACCTTTTCAGTTCAGGCAGGCAAGCAACTGTCTATTGGTTTTACAGGTCAGAAACCTATTTTCTTCAAGTATCAACACATTTTGCCACATTCAGAACTGAAACAACTATTATGTAAACTTATAAAGCATATGACTTGACAACAACAATGAGGCAGTAGTCTTTACAACAAAAAACAAACAGTACTGCAATTTGGTGCCAAGTAGCAATGATTTGCCTAAAATTGGTAGCCAAAACCACTGAGAACATCTTAGGCTCAAAATCAGTATGTTCTGAGATAGGTTTAAGGTTTTGGCCATTGGGACCTTATATCTTGAATCAACGAGGATCTGAGAGGAAGTTTCGTATCCACTAAAAGCTGGAGCTTAACTAACCTGCTCTCCAATCAAATCAAGACCAACAACCAAAAAACTTACCCCTTGAAATAATAGGAAGTAGAAGTGAATTCCTTGAGCAGATAGTAAGCTTCTAACTGAGGCAGTTAACAAAATAAATGCAAGAGCAAGTTCTTTCCTGTAGAGACGATTTTTCTTCGTCTTCGGAGCTATCTTTGAAAGTTCTAGTTTGCTTAGTTCTTCAATGCCTGAATCTGAGTTAGATCTATGAAGACTATTGGATCGCATTAGAGGTTCGGATTCCTTTTCAAAGGCAACCAAATCTGCCTCTGATGATCTTCCCAATTTTTTAGTAACCACCCATTCGTAAGAACTTCCGAAGCGAAATAATCCAGATATCATTGCATTAAATTTGGTTACTGACATAGTGTTCTCAAATAGAAGATAAGGTACTATGAATGGAAATGACCGTGGGGCTGGAAGAACACCTAGGATAGACATGACTCCAGGAATGTAACAAACAACCCATGCTGGGAGTTCAGCTTCCGGAAGGAACATGGTCAATGGAAGAATGATGCAGAAGAGGGTGAACGAATAAAATGGCAGAATAAGCTTCCTCAGCAGGAAGAAAAGAAATATCAAATTGAACTTCTTTGGCCAACTAATCTGGTACAAATAGAATTCAATCAGCAATGCATAGTATATCCTTCTAGAAATCAAATTATTTAAATAAAAGTGAAGACAAACCAGTTAGCATTGCATACAATGCGGGATGTGGACAAAAAGTCGTGTAAGCGTATATGGGGCATATGAGCATTTCAATTGCCAAAAGTCGTATAAAAATTTATTTAGCATTTGATTAATGTATATACTATTGGAGAACTATGATGATATTGTCATTGATTGACATAATTTACTTCTTGCAGAGGCTCAGATGCTTTCCCTTTTCTTTTATTTTTTGCAAACTTTTTGAGTGTTTTTATTCTAGAGAACATTGTGAAGATGATAACACTCGAATGATCAAGTAAGTTAATCTTCACAAGAGTTTGGCGTTTAACAATTCGGTCATTAAGAAAAACCTTCAGCCAATGACGACCTGTGAGTCATGATGGCCTTGTTTGTATCATCTATGAGGAAAATAACGATAAGAAAAACAAGTGTCACTAAACCTGCACTCCATTATTCCGCAAAACTTTTGTGGAAAGTATCAAATGATAGTTACAATATACTTCTAATGTGGTTGCTTTAGCAAAAGTTATTTTTCTTCAAAGAAACGGCATAGAAGGAGGCTGGAGTCACTTAATATGCCTCAAATAACATTAACAGAGAACTTAGGAGCTCTCTCAGGCCTGAAAGCAGACAAGATTCACAGTTGTTGGATTTTAACTTTTAACGTTTGATGTCTACCAAGGAAAGTTGGAAAAGATATTATGTATAATATTGTCTTGCCTAGAGGCCTGCCTGTATTGAGCAGCTTGAAGTGATAACAAATTAAACTTTAATGCCAAGTTCAATGACAAATTGGACAAGGTAATATGTAAAATATTAAATTAATCTCTATGCAATTGAAGCATAAATGCATTCAAAAAGCAATAAATCATGCAAGTATTTTGTGTACATCAACATATACCATTAACACTTCCTCAGCCCACCAGTAAGTTTGCAATCATATTATCATTGAAGTAAATAAGCAGAAAATATGCATGATGTGCCCGTGATTTAGTAAGTGAATTTATGCAATAACATTCAAATCTTACTACAAGAATTGGATATTATTATGGAAAGATACCACGGAAATCAAGTTCTGACTTTAAAAGGATTAAAACTTAGCATATTTTTCTTAAAATAAAAATAATAGCATCAATAACAGAATAAGGATTTCATATTGGTTTCCTGAATTCAAAAGAATTCAACAGCTCTAAAAAGAGAACAAAGAAATAATGAAATACCTTAGCGCGAAGTATATCAACAAAACACAAACGAAACAATTGCATCGGACCAGAATGCCAGCGGTGCTGTTGTTTTTTATAAGCCTCGTATGTCTCTGGAAGCTCACAGAGGCACTGCAAGAAGCATAATGAACATATATGAGACTTTCAAACATTCCGGATTAAGCCTCAAGATTTGAAATATAGCTCACCTTAACATCATTGAGAAAAATAAACTTCCACCCACAGAGATGAGCTCGAACAGCAATGTCCATGTCTTCAACAGTTGTTCGCTCTAACCAGCCACCACTATCCTCTAGGGCCTTTATTCTCCATACACCAGCAGTTCCATTGAAACCAAAGAAGTTGATGAAGATACCATTAACTTGCTGTTCAACCTCAAAGTGGAAAGATAAATTGATATTCTGTAATCTTGTAAGCAAGTTTTCATCCTTGTTCACAAATGCCCATCTTGCCTGGACTAATGCCAAATCATCCCTTCCCTTCAATTAGAGTAATAAAGAACAAGAAAAATTGGTCAGAGTTAGAGTTATACTTAGACTATTGCAAACACTGGTCCAGTATTTATTTAGCTTTTGTCATATAAAAAAAAATCTTTATAATCTTGAAATTATTTAGTGAAATCACAGCTCATGTTGATGGAATAGTGAATAATTTACAAAAAGAAAACACAGTTGCAACATTAATGAGATGATGTCATACTGGCAGAATATAATTATTAATTCAAATAAGTTTAGAATTGGAGATTATAAATTTGAGATGCTTAATATATTTGATGAATTGCAAAAGAAAAACTAATATCAAATTTTTATTGTTCAAATTCCTAGAAGTGCAATAATATTCAAAATAGTAGGAGATATAAGGTTGGCTTGGTGGATCTGGGGTGTAAGGAGTGGAGTGATAAGGAGGTTGAAGGTTCGATCCCCAACCCAAGCATAATCCTACTAACAATACTAACATTTACCGTTAAAAAGTTATAAAGGAAACTCAACTAACAAGATATATGTTGCAGTTTGTTATCATCCTTGTGTGAATTGCACAATTTGCACTACCAACTAAGGTCCCAAAAATATTGGAAAATTTCTCTCATATTTTAAAGTGGTAAGTCACTTATGTAACTTGAGGATTAGTTTTGAAATTGATATCAATAAAAGACAACCAATGGTACAAACTGTTTTTAATAAATTCGAATAACACTGTATTGGATACTTGAGATTCAAATGTGCACCAGTCTAAAGTTTGAGGAGGGGGTTATAATATTTTGAAAATAAAACTCTAGCCAAAGCATCTAGAGATTCTACAATACAGAAACTAGCTTTAAGGTTATGTTCAATCTAAAACATGACAAAATCATTTTAACTTTAAGCATACAATTCTAGTATAAATAACAAATATATATAGCCAATTGCAGTTAACACAAATGGTTGGACAACCTTCTGTCCACACTCGTTTGTGACTTTGGCTCAAGTCCGAAATTCTGTCATTGGTAGGTAATAATAATAATATGTAAATTCTATTATAAATCATCAATGAAGCTGGTGGTTCTCTCTAACCTTGCATGAGCTCCCTAATCTAAATTTTTATTTATAATTATAAAAAAATTTAAAATGTTCTCTGACACTCGAATATCTGTTGCTATATTTACTGATATCAACAGTACTATCAACTTTGAATTTATGGACTTATTACCTTGAAATAAGGTATCGTCTTCTTTAAGAAATCTGGGGTTGGCTGGAAATCAGCATCAAATATTGCCACATACTCATAATCCTTAACATAATCACAACCCATTGCAGATTTAAGATTCCCTGCCTTGTATCCTGTACGCATAAGCCTATGTCTATATATAATCCGAACACCCCTTTGTTGCCATTTATGCACTTCTGCCTTGATGAGATTTTGGATATCTACTTCATCCGAATCATCAAGAACTTGTACAAGCATTCTCTCCTTTGGCCAGTCCATGATACTAACTGCTGCAATGGATTGATGGTAAACCTATTGTACACAATGAAAAAATGTAAGTAATGATGACAAAAATACTTACTTTATAATATTGAAAAGAGACAAAAATATAGGAGGAAAATTAGAGAATTGGCATGATACAAAAATAAATTATAATGCCAGCATGATTTTGAAGGATGTAAGCAGCAAAAAACATAGCTATCCTATTATCATTTATCACTGACACTGATATAATATGTTTGTTTCACTTATACATTCATTCTGTGTATAAATACACTTTATATAGTCTCTATACAAGCATAAGTTGAGTGTTCTTCTCAATGACTATTCTGATAAGGGGGTACAAAGGCTTACTTACTCTTTAAAACAACCACAGACACAAGTGACAAAAACTAACCCACTCTATTACACTCAGAGTGTAACAGAAAACACCCATTTTCTGTTAGCTCTAAGCTCCTAGAGGGACACCCTTTTGTTTTGCCGACTTCAATCAGCAACACACACCTCTGTTAGACTGACTCGCAACACCGCTACAAATTCAAGCTACAAAAACGAATGTGAACACATCAACCTCATTTTATGGTCTATGTGGATTGACTTATTTGAGTTTATATACTGGCATAAACACTTGCGGGACTATTCAAAAGAGCTTATCTACTGGCATAAACACTTACGGGACTATACGAAAGAGCTTATTCAAACAACTAATGACATGTTCATAAGTTGTTTTCAACTTATTTCTATAAGCTCATTAGGATAGCATATTAAACAGCTTATAGCTTGCAGGCCACCCCGGATTCCCCACTTATTCACATCAAGCGGCGAATTTCTAGCCACTAGGCTACTTGACCAAAATAAATAAATAAACAGCTTACCTTATTTATGTAAAGCCATTCATATGGAAATATATTGACTTCATCTTATCTTATGTTATAGAAATAACTTATACATAAACACTTAGATGATAAGCGACTAATTAAGCTAGTTAACCAAATAGGGCCAATGTCTATTTCAATACCAATCACCAACATCTACATTCCAAGAATATGACCCTCTTTCCACTCATACACAAGATTTACAGCTGATCTTATAGAGCTAGATCAAGAATGCCTTATAAATTACAATGCTAAGAACCTAAAGCATGAATCACACTAAAATCAAATAAACAAAAATAGATTTCAAAAGGACTAAGGAACCTACATGTTCTTACCTCCCTTTCATTGCACATAGGAATCTGAACCAAAACCATAGGATAATCAACACTAGCAACATTTCCATCATAATCCACACTAGCAATAGGTCTAATTCTCCTAAACTTGATCCAAAAACATCCCAAAATCAAAACAATCCTATCCACAGATTGCACAATGAACAAAACAATACACATATTCGTCAAACACTGCAACGGCGGCGCCAAATAATTCGCCCGAATATCAATCCACCTCGCATAAAACACCGCAACCAATCCCAAAACATCAGCAGAACCAACCGAAGGAGGCCGAAAATGCCAACCTTTAAAATAAGCAACCAACTCAAACCCTAACAAACCAATCACAACAATCAAAAACACCCTGATTGCTCTATAAAGCCTCGAAGACGACGAATCAATAGGCGAATCGTGGGATAAAATTCTCCGATTCGCCGTCTTCACAACATGAAGTAAACCGTTGGATATAAATCCAACGGTTGCGGCAATTTGTTGAAATTTCAACAAACAAACCCATGATAACTGTCTCGCACTTCGTGCTCTCTCTTTTTTAACCGATGGATCTGAACGGTTTTTACTGCTTCCACCATCGTTACCGTTACCGGTTACATCAACGGTTATAAAAGGAGAAGAAGATTGATCTGATTTATCTTCGAATAGATCGAGATTTTCTTTTTCTCTTTGTTTGTTCCACCATTCTTGAAACTCGTAATTTGGTGCACGAGACATATAGAAACAAAATTAAACAATGATTAGAACAACAACAACAACATAAGAACAATGAAACAAAAAAAAGTTAAAGTTTGTGTGTAAGAGATAGATTGGTTTCTTTTTTTTTTTTTTGTTTGGTTGTGAGTGAGTGTGATCCAAAGGGAAAGGGATAAGCTATAATTGGAAAGGTGAGAGCATTTTTTTAGGTTGTTTTATTTTTTGTTTTGGGATTCTGTTTTAAGGGTGAAGGACACGCGCTGCTTTGGTTTTTTGTGGAAGACGGTGGCGCGTGGAGGAAATTGAGGACAGTGGTAGATGGGAGTATGAGATGAGACAAGACTGATGAGTTTACACTTCAATCAAGGTTCTACACTTCTACTAATGGTGTTAGTTGGAGGGAGGGAGTTTGACATAGTTTGGTAATTTGATTTGGATTTGCTTAATTATTGATTTTCTTTTTCTTTTTGGTCAAATTGATTTTCTTTTTGTCAAAAAACTAATTATTGATTTTTTGAGTGTTCAGTTTGATTTGATATTATAATTGAAATATATTTTGTGTGGGAAAGGATTGATGGCAAATCAAAGTGATAAGTGCTTAATAAACTTTTTTTATAATGAATTTTTTTGAAAGAACTCGCTTTTTTTTTGTATAAGCTGAAAGAACTCGATTTGATTTTTGATGGAAATAACTTTTTGTTAGATTTTATTTAAGTTGCGGATGAACATTAGATTATCAGAGCTCTTTTGCCTAAGAACTCACATATATATATATATATATATATATATATATGAGTTAGGATCCGTTGACACCAACTAGTTTGACATCAAATGTTACATATCTCAATAACGTTTTAACCGATATAAATTTTATAAAATTCACTGTTGGATTAAAACTTTATATCATATAGATCATTTGTGTAAAATTTCAGACAAATCCAAAATCATTTGATATGTTATTGAGACACATAAAGATTAAAGACATTTAAAAAAAACGTAAACCTTTAATTTTGATGCATCTCAATAACATAT
The DNA here is from genome assembly GCF_020283565.1 of Trifolium pratense. Classification (NCBI taxonomy): domain Eukaryota; kingdom Viridiplantae; phylum Streptophyta; class Magnoliopsida; order Fabales; family Fabaceae; genus Trifolium; species Trifolium pratense. Next base: position 44,239,373 of record NC_060062.1, on the reverse strand, counting down.
AACATATCAAATAATTTTGGATTTATTTTAAATTTTACAAATATAATCTATATGATATAAACATCCAATCCAATGGTAAATTTTATAAAAATTATATCGGTTAAAATCTTATTGAGAGGTGTAATATTTGGTGTCAAACTAGTTGGTATTATATTATATTATATATATATATATATATATATATATATATATATATATATATATATATATATATATATATATATATATATATATATATATATATATATATATATATATATATATATATATATATATATATATATATATATATATATATATATATATATATATATATATATATATATATATATATATATATATATATATATATATATATGGGTTTGCTGACCCACCTAAAAAAATGAAGGTCTAAGTTAGCAAGTTGCACCTTTTCACTTTGGACAAAAAAACATTGATATATAGTTATTTTACACTAGAAAATTGAGGGTTAGTTAGGTAAATTTTATTAAATGTTGGTGCACTCATTTGCTAATTTACACCCACTTAATTATAAATATATGCGATCTAAATAAACAACATAGGAAATCAAAAAATGACAACTTAAGAAAACATGTCACTCAACTTTGAAAAGGTGCACCTTGCTAACTTAGACCTTCATGTTAAAACATCAAATTAGTTTTACTAAACAACCTTTGGCTTGAAACTATATATTTTTTTACAATGGCTTGAAACTATATTAAAATAGTAAAAAATAGTGTTTTGGTCTAAAGTGAAAGGGTGCACCTTGCTAAATTAGACCTTCATGTTTTTAGGTGAGTCTAAGTTAGCAAACCCCATATATATATATATATATATATATATATATATATATATATATATATATATATATATATAATGGGTCAGGATCAAATGACACCAACTAGTTTGACACTAAATGTTACATCTCTCAATAACGTTTTAACCAATATAAATTTTATAAAATCCACCGTTGGATTGAAAGTTTATATCATATAGATCATTTGTGAAAAACTTCAGACAAATCCAAAATCATTTGATATGATTGAGATACATCAAAATTAACGGTTTGCGTCTTTTTTTATATGCCGTTAATCTTTATGTGTTGCAATAACATATCAAATGATTTTGGATTTGTCTGAAATTTTACACAAATGATCTATATGATATAAACTTTCAATTCAACGGTGGATTTTATAAAATTTATATCGATTAAAACGTTATTGAAAGGTGTAACATTTGAAGTCAAACTAGTTGGTATCATTTGATCTTGACCTATATATATATATATATAGGGAGTGTATCCGGTGAGAACTGATAATTATTATGAGAAATGAGAACTATTACAAATGACCGTCAGATTTAATTGACGCATCGGATTAAAATTCTCACACTCACTTAAAACCTCATGTGATCTTATTTGTGAAGATTGAAAAATCCTTTTATATATATATATATATCTGTGTGTGTGTGTGTAAAGTGTTGTGGAAAGTGTGAGTGGTTAAGTCCCACATTGCTTAGAAAAATGGAGGTTGAACACTTTATAAGTGAGAGAACCCATAAACCTAACACCTTAAGGTTTTGGGTTAAAGTGTGGTGTCCAACTCACTTGTAGAGTTGTTCTTAAACCCAATGTGGATGATCCCCTGGTTGTCCGCTATGTGACCCAACAGTGGTATAAGAGCCGATGGTTCGACGAAGTGTTGAACTGGCTCCTTGTATCGAAAGTCTTCCTGAGAGGTGGTCAGTCGGTGAGTCCCGTGGAGCAGTGCGGCTTACGGCAGTACAAGTGTAGGATGAAAAAAGCTTCCGCTTGAGGGGGATCATATCCTAGAGTGGATGGACTCACACTTGAGGAGGAGATTGTTGTGGCAGGTGTGAGTGATTAAGTCACACATTGCTTAGAAAAGTGGAGGTTGAACAATTTATAAGTGAGATGACCCATAAACCTAACACCTTAAGGTTTTGGGTTAAACTATGATGTCCAACTCATTTGTGAAATTATTCTTGAGCCCAATGTAGATGATCCCCTAGCTACCCTCTCTTAATGTACCCAACATAAAGATAGTAAGTCAAACTAGCATGAGAGCATCGTTGTTTAATAGAATGATTTACACACACTCACAATTTTTTTTTCATAAAAGTAGGAAATTTATCCAATCAAAAATTGGATCACCCTACATGGGAAAGTGTGGTTATAATTTATAAGTGTTAAATGTTGTCGCTTTATAATTCGTCTCTTTCTTACAATTTTTTTCTTACTTAATAGCACTTTCCTTTTGATGAACATTGTACCCAAATAAAATGGAGTCAATAATTTTTGTGGACTAATTAGTCTATTTGAACTATCAAAGGATAAATTTAAAAATAAAATGATAGTTTAGAGACAAAATTGATGGTTTATTTGATAATATTTTTTTAAATATTTTCTCTATTAAAATCTACCTTTCTAGTCAAGTTATTAGGTTTGGTCTAGTGTTGACCGGTGATGAATTTGGGTAGTTATACTAAAAATTATGGATTCGATCATCAGTTTCATTGTAAATAAAAAAAAGGTAAAATATATTTTCAGTCCCAAATTTTATAGCGAGTTTTGGTTTTCGTCCCTGTAAAATAAAATTAATTGTTTTCATCCCTAATGTTAGTGCAAATATTATTATATTTTTATATTCAAAATGGTCTATGTTATGTCTATATATCATGTAAAACCTATATAAGTCTATATTATGTTGAAAAAATGTCAAAATTTTGTCCATTAGGCACTAAAAACAAAAAAAAATAAAAAATTGTTGGGATTAAAACAAGTGATTTTATTTACAGGGACAAAAATCAAAACTCACTATAAAAATAGGGACTGAAAACATATTTTACCCTAAAAAAATCTTGCTTTCTAGTTTGTAAGACAATAAATTTGCCCATAAAGATTTGTAAGTAGAAAAATAACGGTGTGTTTGTCAAAAAAAAAAAAAAAAAAAATAACGGTGTAGTTAGTAATCCTTTATTAATTTTCCGGTACTAGTTGAGTAGTGGGTTGTTAGAGCTTTGTTTCAAAACATACCTTTTAGTTGCCCAATTTGATCTTGGACATTACTATTTGCACCCGAATTTATTTAGAACAATCTTCTCTACACATAGATTTTATTTCACCACACCAATATAAATGTGTTTAGATGAATAATTCATTTTTTTTAGAGTTAATGGTCCAATCACCTCCCATGTCTCTTATTTAATTTTTTCTTCAACTAACAAACATGAAGAAAAAAAATATATCAAACATATTTCTCACAATAAAATATAATTTTAAAAAGTTGCACGGGATCTCAATACAAAAAAAAAATTGTACGGAGATAAAAGCCATCCTGCCAAGTATTATAATTAAATTTAAAGTTGCTTGAGAGTCAGATTCCATGATGATATATTTATAACCAAGATCTCAAGCCAATTGAAAACCTCTCCAAATAGCTAAAAGTTCGACACTAAATTAGAAGCTCTTCCACAAGATCCAGAAAAACCATGAATCAAAATACTTTGATCGTTTCTCAAAATGCCTCAAAAACCTGCATTACCATGTTTACCAAGAGAAGAACCATCCACATTTACTTTAATATAGCCTTCAGTAGGGGAATGCTATCAAACTTGACGAATTGCATGCTACTTATTGTAGGACCAAGAACATACGTGGAAGAATGATATCTTCGTTTCTATTTCGCCAAATCTCAAAATAAGTTACTATAAACATATAATCTGCTTCAGTTGTAGCATGATGTTTGAACTAACTTTGACAATCTTGCATGTAAAAACCATTAGGATAAGCGGGACACAAATTCCTCCAAATAGACATTGCATTAGGAATCACGAAGAGTGTGCATATTACTTTTCATAGATTTTGATCCTCTTCAATTTTTCCTCTAGCCAACAAAAATGCATTAGATTTTCAGTAATTAGCAACCGCCAAATCCAACTCTAAGAAGTAGTGAATTTACCATGTTGAGTTGAAGCAAAATCCAACCATCTATAACCGTAGTTGGCCAAATATATTCCATTACGAGAACCACTCAAATGAGTTTATCAGCCGTGTCGTGATCAATGATAATGCTACAAATATAATATTTGTAAAAAGAAGGAAGATTAGTATAAGATTTGTTTCAATCGTCATAACCCATTGTCTAACAAGTCACATACGGATATACTAGTGTCACTAATGTCAACATAGTGCACAATATTACAAAGAGACGTTATTTATCATATCAAATAGATATATGACTTCTCTCAACTCTACAAACAAAATCCGACCCTAAGATTTCCACAAGCTTAGCTTCATGGTAGTACGCCATTTAAAATAGTATTATTTTCAACCCAATTTATATTTTTTTAATTTCTTAGCAAATTGCTCTAAGGTACATGTTAGCTAGACAAAAAAATGCTCAAAATAAAAATCATTTCTCATGTACAACATTGAATTTTCAACAAGGTTTTGAAAAAGAAAAAATGTGCAATCGTGAATTTAGAAGCTATGTTTTCCAGCACTAGATAAAGAACCAAATAAGTCTTGGTCAAGTTTCCAAATAAAGAAAATTACGTACTTACGTAATTGTTATATAAAATTCACATTAGCACCGACTTGCCTCTCTATCTACTAATATTCATAGCACCAACAAAGAAATTAATTGCTGGATAACACGTTTAACTAGCTCACACGCATGTCGGGTTTGTCAAATTATGAAATTTGTGTTCTTCACAAGTACTCCGGAGTAGTAGATATACTTGAATCTCTTAATCATTTGATCCAAAATTTGATGGAAAAATATTTGTTAGAGAGAAGTCAACCCTTTAAACAATTCTCAATTATCTCGATAGATTAGTGTTAAGTTGAGAGATGGTCTGCCTAAGTGTTTATATACTAGAGGCAATCCTCACCTTACAAGCCGGTTTTGTAAGGATGAGTTAGGCCCAATATTCATTTCTAATAATTAGTCTCTATAATTACATGCAAATGATATTTTAATTTATAAAAAATTATGGAATATTGGATTTAGCCATTAGAAAATATTTTGATTATTTATTGTCCCTCTAAAATAGTACAATATTGTTTTTTATCCCTCTATTTATCATGTGGTATTTTTTTGTGCTAACTCTGTGATTTCTCATAACAAAAAACGGGATAATTTAAAATTCGGCTGTGAGTTAATATAATAAAGTATGAAAAATAATCATTTCTCTTAAAATAAAACTCAAATTCTCCTATAATGCAATATTCGTTTAAGAGTTATTGGTCTTCAAATGATCACATACTCATTTATAATATTATTAACATGAATTTGATCAAGTTGTAATTTTGTAGTACATGCATGCTGAATGATCAAATAACAATAAAGTTCATGCTTGTCATCATGGATATAATGAATATGCTAGAGCCCAAACCAAGAAGTGTACACCAGCTGATTTCAGCTAATAGAGAACTAGCTAGCAAGTAAAATGAGAGTAATTAACAACCAACTATACTAATTACTAAAGTAGCTGCTCTTAGAAGGTAAATCAGTTTGGTGGCTTGGTAATTACTCATAAAACCAAGGATGTACATTAATTCATGATTGTTGTAGTTGAATAGAGTTGCTAAATATAAGTTAAAACTCTTCAATCTAGAAGCTACACCTCTATGTGAGCTTGCCTTGAAGAAATTTGAAAAAAGATTTTCCAAAAATCAATGTGTTTGTCTACTAGGGTAGTATGTTTCAGCATGGTAGAATATGTCATCCAAAAGATTTTATAGATAGTGTGTACATTTGGCAGCTTGACGACGAACAAAAGCAACTAATTTAGAGTTCGGCTATGAGATAAGTAAAGTCTAACAAAAAATTTATTATCTTTTTTTACTACCATAAAAAAACACTAACTAATTATTTTTTTTAAATACTAGCATACTACTATCAATTTTTATTTATTTATGTTTTAGTCTGTTCTAGACTTGTCAAAGACCTATTTCTGCATTGCACTAGGTATCTTCAAGTCACTAGTGTTAAGCTGGACGATAACATAGACACACTAAAAACGTACTGAAACAATGTTGAGAGACTTGCTATGTGCGTTGGATCAAGGGATCTTGACAATCTTTCTACATTTGTCCACAATGATAGCTTTCTAGCTAGAAAAAGGTTCTACGACGTTATATTAAACTCAAATCCCTCACTATATAAAGCACAACTCACGGTCTAAGATTACGTATGCATTGTTCTAACCCTAAAATCACAAATTATATAATTGTCGAGGTGTCTAAAAGTACATCTCCACTTTTAAGAGTTGCAGATCAACGATCCACCGTCAACAAGACAACGACGACCCTCTTTGGTGCTTTCAAGTTATAAATCTTAAGCCCGTAAGAAAAATGCTTACTTATAAGTACCTAGCATAGTTTTGGATGACTGGAATCAAATTCAAGTAAGCAACAAAAATGGATTTGACATTGATACAAATTTGTCTTTAGGGGAACAAAAAATTGACCATTGATGGGAGTGCCTTTATGAAATACAGAAAACTTGACACGTAAAATCTTACAGTTGTGGAGCACAAAATAATTGATGGTATGGTAGGTAAAACAAAGGTGGGGTTTAGCATGCACAAATTGTAGAATTTGTGCATGGGTGCACAAGTTTATGTATTTCAATATAGATCATTGGATATAATATATAATATTCAAATGGTTAAGATTAATTTGAATTGTTTACTTGTTACTTTTTTATGACTTGTTGGTCATACACAAAAAAAAATTATGACCCCACCGAACCATTATTTAAAATGATATAAATTTCTATTATTTTTTTGTGTGTTTTGGGCTAAGAAGTTTGGTTCCGAATATATTTATGAGCCCAAATGAATTATTGAAGGGAAAATATTATTTTGCTATATATGAAAGAATGTTAGGTATAAATGTTTAATATAAATACTTTAGTAAATTGATCCTTCCTTCCATTACTTAAAAAAAGAAAACGTTTGTTGTTGAGTTACACAAAAAATAATCATGAGTTACACACAATTTTTATTTACATTTGTTTGACAGTCCAATTAGGTGATATTGAATGGTCGAATTGATAAAATTTAAAATCTCCAGTCAAAATTGCTAGTTTAATTTTAGCAAACCTCGTGACTCTTTCATTAAAACTAGGTTTTCGATAAGACTGTTATTACAATTGGTCTATAAATTCGGAGTCTGATCGTCAACATTTTTATTTTCATTTGTTTGTAAGTCTAATTAGGTGATATTGACGGTCGGATTGATAAAATTAAAAATCTACAATCAAGATAGCAAACTTCATGGCCCTTTCGTTAAAACAAGGTTTCTGATGAGACTGTCATTACAATTGGTCTACAATTCATTGTCTGACTGTCAAAAAATTTATTCTCATTTGTTTGTGAGTCCAAATAGGTGATATTGAACGGTCGAATTAATAAAATTTGTAATCTTCGATCAAAATCGGTAATAGTCAAACTTCACGACTCTTTCATAAAGACTATGTCTCCAATGAGACTGTTATTATAATCGGTCTATACATTCGGAGTTTGATTATCAAAATTTTGATTCTCATTTGTTTGTCAGTCTAATTATGTGATATTGAATGATTGAATTGATAAAATTCGAAATGTTTAAATATGAAAACAGTCATGCAATTATACCTTGTTTTAATTTTGGTCCCTTTAAAAATAGTTTGATTTAGTCCCTGTAAAAAAAAGTGATATTTTGTTTTTCTGAAAAATGAAAAATGTAATTTTTAATTTAAAAGTTAAATGAAAATTACATGTAAATATCCACATCATCAAATAATCTTAATCCTAATCCTAATCAGCATAATCATCAACAATTTGGTAGGTCACCAAATAATCCACCTTAAGGACATTTTTAAAATTTTTGAGATTTTGCGAGGACTAAAGTAAAAAAAAAACTTATTTTAAACGGACCAAAATCAAAACAAGTCATAATTGAGGGGATTGTTTTCATATTTAAGTCAATTTGAAATCTCCAGTCAAAACCGGTAGTTTTAGTCAAATTTCACAGTCCTTTTATAAAAAAATAGGTATCCAATGAGACTCAATCGATCTATACCCAAACAATTTATACCGTGTGAGAGTGCAATGTGTTATTTTTAAACTCAATTAAATAAAAATAATTTAGAATTTATTTTATTATTATTATTATTTTATTAATAATAATTAAAAAAGGTAAATGAAAAACGTGAAAAGAGGGGTAAAAAGGTATATTTTAGCATGGTATGTATTACTTTTTATACGGACAAGGAAGTTGGGTATAAATAGCAAACATTATTATATTTTCATTATAACCGGTACAAAAAGGTGTCGACTGACACCTGTCCTGCAAAAACTTTTTGTGCACTGTACACAAATTATCCAATTTGTGCATGCTAAACGGCACCTAAAACAAATGATATGTTTTTTAGGACCTTAGTTTTTTTTACCACCCCAACAATAGAAACAAAGTTGCTAAAAGCCAAAAAAATATGTGACCAAAAAAAGAAGGTAAAAGAGATAAGTTGACCCCAAAAAACGGGTAAAAGAGGGAGGGGGGCCGGGGTCCCAAATGAAGTGGGCAGTGGGTGATATAATCTTAATCTTGAAAGCTTTGCTTAGTAGAGGACACCTACCCTAATGATCATTATAGTGCCTTCAAAAAATTTCAAAACATTCTCAATTGGTAGGGCCTCATTATTAGTCTTGTCATTTTAGTGGGACAATTTGAACTAATTTTATTTTGAGTAATTGTTTTTTTAGTTTAATCATATTTCATTGTAATTTTTTTTGTAATTTTTTTTAATAAGTAAAAGATGGAATTAGTAAGGAGTGTAGTACGATGGATACTCAAATCCTTAAAATTACAAAAAGACACCTTTAAATGCTACTAAGAATTTGTCAAAAAAAATGCTACTAAGGAACATTAAAGGATTATTAAACTAATAAAAAAACGAAATTACAACAATGACCTGCTCTACTTAAAAATCAATACCAAGATGTGAGAAAAAAACATCAATATTAATTACCAAGATGTAACAACAAATCATAACAAGATTTTACCATAAAAGCTCCAACGAAGTCTGGGACCCATCTCCATCCATCACAACTTGTCAGATTCAAAGTAAACTTTGTCAGCAATTCCTTTAAATCGGATAGTTCCAGTTCTTCTGTATTTGTTAATTATTCACTATACAAATATTTTGCATCATGCAAGATACAGTTGAATGTTTGTGTAAACAAAATATTATTAATGCATTATAATCGAATTCCTCATTTTTTCCCTCCCCAACTACTGGGGATATACTCTTATATGATTATGACCATTGAACTATAATTTTTTTTTAAGGCTACAAATTTCTATTTGTAATTAGGTAAATTGAAGACTCACGTTGGTTAAATTGAAAGGAAACACGAGAAAAACAAAACATAGGAAAAAGAAAAGGAACAAAAAAAAAAGTTTGTAAGATCTAGTTCAACTAAAAATATTGATATTGTTAGACTGTAAATCTTCGTTTAAATTCAATTTTGAAATCTTACAGTTGTGTGTGTGTGTGTGAATTTCAGTGTTACTTGTCATTTGTGTATGACTAAAAAGAGAGAAATAAATAGATAATTTGATCTTGAATTTATAATCATTGTTCATTTTAGTCCTAAATATTTTTTAAGCAACATAATAATTTGTTCTACATTAGTTAATTTCATCTCTCTAATAATTTCAAGCCGTTAAACGATAATGTTCCCGTCTACGTGAGTTTCAAATCACCTTTCTATAAGGACTTCAATTATAACTGTGTTGGACTATATGATATCAATATCGCTTTAGACCGAGTCACATAAGGCTATTATTATATGGCGGACCATTGCATAGACAACCCTAGAAGCACACTAAAATGAGTCCACGTGACCATTCCTAACCGTTGGTTGGATTTACGGTTTCTCTGGTAACACTTATTCAATAGAAGGTTTTAGGCTCTCAAAATCTAAATCCTACTCCTATAAATTGTAACTCATTGTCTAGGAGCGGATCCTCTCCAGTGAAATTATCACTGGAGAGTGTGCAGTGTTAATCTTTATCTTTAATCATGTTAGACTAATTGAATGCAGTGATAGATCAATGTCCAAAATTGCACCACAGAAACTTTACACTTAGGCATGACAATAAAATTCATACCTGTGGGTACCCACCCAAACCATACCCGTTTTGACGGGAAATACCCGAGTTGACTGGGTTCGGGTTTGGGTTTTTCCCGATTTCAAAAGATGGGTTTGGGGCGGGTAATGGGTACATTGATACCCACCCCGAACCCGCCCCGCTTATACTAAAAATTAGATTTTACCTCTTTTAAATTAGAAACGCTTAAACAATATCTTAAATTAGGTTCATATATTTATTTTTTATTTTAATTTGAGTATTTTTTTTTATTTTTTTTTTTTTCATAAAAAAAGTTGATGGTTTATAAGTACCACCAACTTATTTACAAAGAAAATACTATAATTGCTGCTGCCAAGGATCGAACCCCTGACCAACAGCCTACACCCGCTCAGTCAGCAAGTGCCAAACAAACCATTTTCTCTAAAAAAATTTCTTTATTTAAAAAAATATTGTTGAGGAAAAATAATTTTGGACATTTAACTTTTTTTTAATAAAAAAATACTAAAATATAATCTAAATTCATGTGGAAAGAGGCGTAATGGAATACCCGAAACCCGATGGGGATACCCGATCCCCGTTGGGTATGAGTTTGGGGTTATCATTTTTATCCCCGCTCGAATTTGGGATGGGTTTGGGAAAACCCGAACTTTATGGGTTTGAGTTTGGGGAGGGCAAAACCCGTCCCCGTCCCGCCCCATTGCCATGCCTATTTACACTACAGATGATCTGTTCCTCATTGTCTATGCCAAGGTACGCACAACTCTAACCTTATTTCTATCACTCACAACACTTACTTATATTCATATAAGTATTTGTAGGCACACCGCCACCTCCAAAGTCCATCGAGGCACCGATCAATGGTACACTCACAACGACCCACGCTATAAAATTCAACATCAAATCTATAAATCCAAATTTATCATAAACATGATACAAATTGCAATATACTTACTCGAGTAATGATATATGTAACGAATCATCCATTTAACGAATTCTAAGAATGCTTACATTTCTTGATAGTAGTGGTGGATCAAAACATCAATTCCCCTTTTTAAGGAAATCAGGGGTGGTTTTGTGTAATAGTTGTTGAATATGTTGTTGTGTTGTTGGAGTTTGTTTGAAGTCCCACATTGCTTAGGTTCCCGGGCGGTTAAGTGTATAAATATGTGAGGGCAATCTCACCCCTTGAGCTAGCTTTTGGGATGAGATCCAAGCATATTTAACAATAATTATATTTCTTATCAACTTCGCGTTTTTCGTTTTCGTGCTAAACATCATTTTCCATACTTACTCCCATGTCTACCAAATTATAACAAGGAAAATGCTAAACAGTGCCCCCGAGCACTGTTTAAGGAACCAAATATAGTAATATCATATTGAAGTTTGTGCAGTCAACGCATCGAAAGTTTAAAAAGTGTTATTTTCAATTTTAAAATTTCCTTTTTTGGTTTCTTTAACCAGTGTCCCGGGGGCACCGGTTAGCATGACCCTTATAACAATTGGCTAAAAATATAAAACTTACACATATTTCCAGTATAATATTTTTAACATCTAATAAATTACCTTTTAAAGAGGAACATAAATATCAAAACCGCGTTTAAGATTTTTCTAATGAGCTTTATTACAAGACATTAACTGATCACAAAACACTGCCACCCTATCTTGTCAGAATTATGCTAATCCTTTTGCTTGTTGTTTGTTTCTTTGGCCAATCCTTAGTTTTATTATGTGAGTTTTCAATAGTTGATTTTGCACTATCATTATTCAATTGTTATAAACAATTGGAATTCCAATTGAGTACGACCTATGAAGCACGGACACAGACACAGACATCGGACACGACACGGACACTGACACGTCGACACTGATAAAAATTTGAAAAAATAACATAATTTAGTGTAATTATAAATGTCGGTATCGGACACGAATACCGACACTGACACGCTTAATCCGAGGAATGTCAGTGCTTCCTAAAGTACGACTCTTCATTTCTAAAATTTGGTGATAAAAAGTTATTGCTTAAATGAAAAGTGATTTTAGACAAAAGCTTGATATAGATATATCATATATGTACGGATTGAAAAATTGGATTGAAAGAAACCTTCCTTCCTAAGTTATCATTGATAGAGAAAAAATACAAAATGAAATCAATTGTCTTATATTCGAAATCGAAGATATTTTATCCTTTGAACTCTTTTCAGAAGGTCTATAATCTCTGGTCCAAATGCAAATGGTATAAAAACGTGTTGATTGTTAGAGCATACTTCTTATATTTGTCCATTTTACTTGAAACATCTTTAAGGGTTGTCCGTTCTACAATAAAATCCTCAATTCTCAATCCCACAAGTGGAGAAATTCGAGTTAACACGACACAAACATGTTTTTCTCCTACTCATTCATGTACTAGAACATCTCTCGGGTGAAGTGTCAATCTCCCTTATCGTGGATTGTCATTAAATTTTTGAATTAAACAACAATGTTTGTTTTTAATTTAGTAGTATTATAATATTTAAATTATTTAATACATTTTTTAAAAATTATTGAAACATAATATTAAATTTGGGTACATCAGATATCAACTCCACTAGATCAAGATGGTTGTTGCTCGTGAAGGTTTGTTTAATCATTAGTTACTAACCATTATGATTGGCATAAATAAATTTTGGAATATAAGGACTCTAAAGAAGAATAAAACAGCATGTACAGTTGATGAAGATAATAAACTACTAATAAAGAATCAATCCCTAGACACGTCGTTGTATGATTGGGCGTTTGTAGTTTTTGGAATGGAGACAACACTGTCAGATTAACATTTTCTATTCTAATTTAACAATAATTTTATCTTCATAATTTATAAATAAAAATTATATTACACCTTTGATAAAAAAAATATATTACACCGTCCGATTTTACATATAAATAAAAATTAATGTATTTTTTAAAATTTTGGATTAAATATGTAAATTTGTTTGACCCCACTATACTTTTATTTATATATTGGAACAAGAGTAGTAGTATATAATTTTTTAATTTTTTTGTGATATTGTTAAGCAAGGTATCAGACTCAAGTCATGTGAATAAAAAAAATGATTGGGAGAAAAGATCTCATGATCAACCAAATTCACGTCGAGATAATTCATGGACAAAATTGTAGTGCGTATTTTGCACCCTGCTTACAATTATTTATTTTTACTCATTGTAATTACGATCTTTTAATCTCAATAAAAATATGCTCCGAGGTATACTCACGGCTTAGGATTTTTGGGTCCGCTATAAGAACAATCATTGATTTGAGGGCATGACATCCAATTCTTTTTTATTAGGGGCACAGTTAGACCACCTTTAAAACTGATGACTCCAAAAATCAAACTTAGACTATGATGAAATTTTTTAAAAATAAAAAATATAAAAAATAAAAAATAATATGATACTTTTTAGTCCTAAATATAAAAAAAGTTCAATCACAAAATTTAATATATTTAATTCAAATTTTAAACCAAATAAATTAACTTTTTTTTTTATCAAACTTACCCTTATATTTAAAACTAAAGGAGTAATAATATAAGTATAATGTACAACTGTTCTTAGCAGAGCACTACTTATAAAGCATCTTTCTTATTATTAAATCACACACTAATCTTTCAATCCAATAATAATACACTCTTTCAATATGATAAAGTTTAAGATTGCAACCCTCATATCTTTTGTTAAACCCAAAACACTGGATTTTTCCTAACAACTCCTTAGAAAAAGATTAGTGTAATATATTATTAAATGTATCTTTCCAAACCTGAAGTCCACTACAAACCCCTTTTCCTACTCACAAGTTATATTAATAAAAGTTGGTAAGATCATAATATATAAAGTCCCATGCAAGGTTCATTGAGCCTAGTCACAATCTCACCACTGCCAACCTGGGATTCTTTTCATGCTAACATATTTATTAGTTTAATTAATTAAGAATTTGTGTTTTGTTTATTTAAATAGAGTGGTTCTAACTTATAAGTTATACTAACACTAACCTCTAGGCTCTAGCTTCAACTTTTTGTAATGTAATTATATTATATATACTGAATTTTTTTTTTTAAACAAATTGGACAAACAACTAATAAAATATTGTTTTTAAAAATACTTGTACAAAATATTTATGTGATAATAAATATATAATTAAATATCTATGTAATTAAATTTATTTTATATTTTGTAGTGTGAAAAAAATTATTAAAGAAAAAGAAACACAAGAAATGTAATTGTCAAAAAAAGTTCAATAGAAAATGTACTAGTAATAATTTCTAATTAGACTTTTGCGACAAAAAGGAGACCCTACTATTAATACAGCTGGTTACAACACAAATTAAATGATAATCATACATCATTATCAACCAGATTATGTAAGATAATTTCTACTTAGACCATTTTTTGTGATTAGTGACATTAACGAGATTTTATTGAAGACCCACAAAAATTCTTAGTGGATTTGATGTGATGTACGAATTATTAAAAGTATACAACAGTAAAAAAAAAATGTAGAAGGATAATGAAAGCAAAGGTTGATATTTTTTCTTCTTCTTTAATTAGTACTATATTTTACATTGGTGCCATATAAATAATAATTTGCACCATAGAATACAATCGGTCCTAAGATTTTACATTGAATAATAATTGTAAAATAGGGAGAAAAAATTGCCCAGAAGATTAGAAACTGAAATAATATAAAGGGAAAAAATAAAATTAAAAAAGAAAAATGGCTAACTTAAAAGACTAAAAATGTTCTACTGAATAGACCTAATTAATAATGGCTTAATAATAATAATAATAATCCATGATGGGGTTGTTGGAATTAAATCTTTGGTTGTGTACAGCAGTTTTCTTATTCCTCTGGGCATCAATTCAGGCATAATGAAAGGTGATTAGAGCTCAATTTTCATTTGTGTTGCTTGATTTGAACCTGCATTGGACCAAAAAAATAAATTTTTATTATGGTCAAATTTCTTGTGCCTAATGAAAATGATATTTTCTTATAAAAAAAAAATAAAAATGAAAATGATATTTTATTAACATGTCAATAATTAATTTGTGACTTTTTTTTTTTTTGCTTTATTATTACCGTTGAAAGTTGGGGAGTGTATTGGTGTTGTCCTGTTTGAAGTTTGGCCAAATCCCATTTGAACAATTGTGTTTAAGTCCTCCTCAGAGAATGTTAATGGATACTGAAAATCATTAGAAAAGCAAAAAGTTAATTATAAAAAGTTTAAAACACTAGTGAAATAGTGTACTACCTTTATATAATAACATCATTAATTAATTTAGTAGTGAATGATCATTAACTTTTTTTATTTTATTTTTGATACAATTCTTCTTCTTCGGTTATCATCTGCCGCAACGTAATTACAGAGACTAAATTTTTCTAATTAACTAAGATCTATTTAAGATATTGACTTTAAGTGTTTATCTACACGCACAAATCAAATATCAAACACAAAAACAAATAATTAAGAGATTTAAGTATTTACGATACTTTTTATGTCACACTATGTTGATTCTTAAAATAGTAGGATTGAAATAAGCTATACTATAATGTCATGAACTAAATTAATGATTTTTTTTTTGGCATTAGGCCTCTGATTTCTAAAAGAAGGGATCCTGATAATTCAGATTTCGGCTACTTTTAACTTATATAGAAAGTTGAAAATTTTTGTTACCTGAGAGGCACCTTCATTAAATCCATTTAGGGAAGGTAGATTTATGCACAAAGAAGAGTCCAATGGGTCCACTGAGCAGTGTGTCCCATTTGTAGTAGCAATAGTTTGGTTTTGCTGAGGTTGTTGCCCATAAAAGGATGGTGATGAGGAATCTAATTGGAATATTGAGTTTTGCAAAGAATTATTTGATTGAAATATCTGAAATAATAAATAAAAAATTAGGGAAAAAAAATAAACAAATTTTATTGAAAAAGTAAAGCATTGTCTGAGCCTTGAAACTTACATCTTTTGATAGAACAAGACTTTCAATACTTAAATCCATCCTTGTGTTAACAGAAGACAATTTCATAGACAAAAACTGAAAAAAGAGCATAACTTAATGAGCAAGAAAACAAAAATAATCATATTTCATAATTGAGATGCTTATTGGTGAAGAGTTGTTTACCTCAACTTGACGTTGCAATGACTGAACATAGTTTATAATTTCATCAAGCATAAGTGCTTTTCCAGTAACCTATAAGGAATAATAAAAAATTCATAGGTATAGCAAAATTAGTAAAAAGTACAAATTTTAGTAGTAGCATGAAATTATACAATCTGTTTCTATTTTTGTATTCTGATTTAGTAACTTTTAATTCTACATACCTTATTGCAACCTGGTACAAGATCTTGGAGAAGCTTCATCCTCTCGCTTATTTTCTCCCTCCGAACCTATTTATAAGCAAATTCATATAAGGTTAACTCAACATGAAGTTAATACGTGTTCGTAATGTTTTAAATTAGAGTCTGCGACTGCTATTGACTACTTAGCCCCACAATATCAAAGCTTTGTGGGTAGAATTCAGATTCTCTACTGGCGATTGATTAAACATATTCACACGGTCAACACATTGATAGACGTCATTGGATTGAATTAAACGGTTCAATTTATTTTTGTTGATTTGTCCGCGTTAGATTTTGTTTTGTGGACGCTCCTAAATTATAAACTCAGTGTTTTAGACATTTTTAAGACAAATCAAAATTTAGACTGTCTGATCTCGATCTAACGTTCAGTGATATATGGTAAAAAACAGTAATTCTTTCTTACACGTTCTGCAAGACTATGACTGTCAGTAGCTTGACCTCTTCTTGCTCTGACATGAATGTAATCTTTTTGAGGTTCAGGAGCTTTTGAATTACTCTTATTCTGTTTCTCTTCCCCTGCATCATTTTTACCTTCTTTGGACTCTTCCTCCATATTCATGCCACCATTTTCATTTCTTTCACCTTCATTTGACTTGCTTTTCTTTGCATTTGAATCTTCACCACTACCTTCAACACCCTAAAGTGAAAAAAAAAACTATGAAATTAGAAAACTCCCAAATTTTAAGAAGTTTGACTTCCAAAAACAAGTGAATATTCATTTTAATCTCTAAAAAAACGGAAAAAAAAAACCGGATTCTTTCTGAGAAAAATTAAAACAACTTTTAACCGTCGAAAAAAAATAGAAATGACTTAGTCCCTATCAGAATAAAGTAGGGACTAAAATTTGTTTTATTTTTATCAGAGACTAAATTGGTTTCGCAGTTTGTCTCGGTGACTAAAATGAGTCTACACTCTTAAAAAATAGCATCTTTAATGCTTTACCTTGGTAGTAGGATTGGTAAAGTTTGAAGCTTTTCCTTTGGAAGAAGAAGCTTTTCTTTTCCTTGAATTCATATCAAGTGAAGCTTTAACACCCATTTCACCATTTGGTGTATTTTGCTCAGAAATTGTAGATTCCTCTTGTGAATTAGTCACTTCAATTCTCTCATTTTCTTGTTGCAATGGAGAATTCTTGTTCTCTTTGTAACCCATTTGAGATCCAAAGTTTTTCAGTGAAGGACTACTTGAAACTCTTGGTAGTAAATTAACAGATCTTTGAGGTAAATCAACATTGTTCATCATCACATGTTGATTACTTCTTTCATTGAAACTTTTGCTACCAAAGCATGAAAATTTTGCAGCCCTTTGAACAAAACCAGGATCAGCTGAAAATTCAGGAACAGATGAGTTCATCATTGGTACAATGTTGTTGTTGAGATTAGAATGTTGTGAGATCTCACCAAAAGTACCTAATTTTCCTAGTAATTCTCTCATCACAAAATTTTCATTGGAAATTTTGTTGGGATTTTGTGGTGATGATGATGTAGCTGCAGGGGAAGAGACAATTGAACTAAGTGCTGAATCAAAGTTAAGGTTTTGGTCTGTTGACTTATTGTCCCAATTTGGGTTGAAAAAACAATCTTGGGTTTGGTCAATTGAACAATTCAATGATGTTTGTTGAATTTCCATGGTTGAGGAAATTGTTTGCCATGTTGGCATTGAAGAATGAGGTGAAGGTTCAAAACCAACATTCATAAAAAATTGGTTTTCCATAATGGAATGAATAATTTTTTAGATCAAGGATTATGATGAATTATGAGAGAAACAAAATGAACTTAATATTAATTTTTTTGAGCTAGTTATTTTTTTTGGTTGATGAGTCTTTTTTATGTACCTTAAACTAGAAGCAAGATTGATATGATTTGTGAATTACATTAGAAAATTAAAAAGAAAGAGATTTTAGTATCAATGTGGCAAAGAGAGAAAATATTTGGGGTTGGATTGAAGTTGAGGCTTGAAAGGAAAGACTCTTGAGGAAAAGAGAGAAAAGGGAAAGGGAGGGAAGGAAAAAGATTAGGCCATGATGGGGTTAAATAGATCCAAAGGACAAATAGAAATTCTGGGTTAACTATTTTTTTATAATTTTATTATTACTAAAGTGACTTTGGGACTTTATTAAAGGATGTGATACAGGTAAATTATAAATATAGAACAGTTGTTATTCAAAGTACATTGTTCCTAAGAATATATAATATATACTGAGTATTATAAAAAAAAGTATTTAATAAAATAAGCTAAAATAGAGTACTGCCGTAGAATAGTTTTATACAGACATCTAATGAGTATTTTGTGTTCCGCTAAATTATGAAAATATTTTAAAATTAGTTGCAAGACATGACATAGTGGAAGATTAATAACTTTTTTTTTTGTTACAGAAGATTAATAACTTCTTATCGGATAATAGTATAAAATTTTTTTATACTGTTAATGCATGCTCATTAAACTCATAAAATAATATGGTTGGAAAAATATGCTCCATTAAATATGCTGTTACATTTTTTGAAAAGATTAGTAATCATAAAGTTAATAGATAGTACTTTACACCAATTACACAATTACAACAATAATAACATTTTGCATAAAAAAATTAAAATAATAATACTATATTTCCGTTTAGACGAATAAATAGACTCACACAACCTAATAAACATATGACGTGTCTCAAATAGCATTAGGTGAACATTTCGGTACACATTTTATTTATAATATAAAATATATAAAAATTAAAATAAAACAATTAGCAAGAGGATAAGATGTGTGTATTATCTAGAATGATATAGGGTTTTATTGGGTTGGAGAGTGAATGATTAGTAGTAATTAATTAATTAATTAATTAATTAGTTTTGAAGTGAGGAGCATCTCCCTCCGCAAAATACGGAGGAGGGTGTGTATGCTGCCGGGCAATGGACGTCAAAACAAACACTCCAAAATGTCTTCTTCCTTTCCTTTCATTTTCTTAAATAAACTTTAGCATATTCTACACTTCACAACCCATATAATGGAAGCCAGGGAAAGATCGATAGCTCCATTCAACTTATTCTAATTTTATTTCTTTCTATCATTATTAATCAGAGGAATGCCCAAATATATTATGTAGTACACTGTACACATGCACTTTATTAAAAGAAATGGCTTAACCATGTAATCATGGTCTCATGAGTTTATCTCAGTTGATATAAACATCATATTATATATGTAAAGTTGAGGTTTAAACGTCAAACACTCCATTTATTCACTTATAAAGTGAAATTTCTAGTTACTAAGCTAGTAGACAAAAAAAATCTAGGTAATTATGGTTTAGATCATTTCTTATACCAAATCTCTCATGTTGTTCATCCTACGTTAATCTTATATATTAATTCACTCTCTTTTTTTCTTCTCTATTTTGTAATGTTTTTTTTCCGTACTTTGTGCGTCAATCCATCCTTATAATAATAAGAAGGAGAATGTTAACTTGTGCCCTTAAGGGCACATGTTAAGGAGATAAATGTGGAAAAAATTTATTGAACTTGTGGTGTATTCACTTTTCTAAACATTAAATGTTTTCTATCATTAAATGCTATATTTCTATTTTTAGGTAGCTTAACATGTGCCCTTAGGGCACAAGTTAACATAACCCTAATAAGAAAAGGAGAGAAGATTGGACAAAAAGAGTAGGAGATAATTCAAATCCAAATTTAAGCCTTTCAAATTAGAGGGTTTATAAGTATGGTCTAAATCTCGGCCATTAATTTCAAATGTTTGGTCTAATAATTAATAAAAAGACAAGTCTTATAGACTAAAGGCACAAATTAACTTCTCATTCTACCTTTTTATCGTAAAAAAAATAGTAGACATTCTTGTTTTCTTGCTAAACTTTAAATTAATCATGATCCATTTTTCTTGAGGAACTATAGAAGGTTATCAATTATTATACAATAGAACTTTTTTTGCTTATGATATCGGTACAATAGAACACTTTATTATAATGAAATTACTCGAGTCTTAAAGTCTAGTTCTATATATATCGGGGAGAGATCAAATTACACCGGTGTAACATTTGAGTAATGTTACACCGCTCAATAACGCTTAAACGAATACAAATTTTACAAAATCCACCGTTGGATTGGAAGTTTATATCATATAGATCATTCATGTTCAATTCTATAAAAATCTAAAATCGTTTGATATGTTATTGAGATTGATCAAGCTTAACGGTATTTAATAAAAACACATAAAGCGTTAATCTTGATCGGTCTCAATAACATATCAAATGATTTTAGATTTTTGTAAAATTGAACATGGATGATCTAAATGATATAAACTTTCAATCCAACGGTGGATTTTGTAAAATTTGTATTCGTTTAAGCGTTATTGAGCGGTGTAACATTACTCAAATGTTACACCGGTGTAATTTGATATCCCTCCCCATATATATATATATATATATGGGTATTGTAAACCAAAGATATCATCTGCATGTAACTATAAAGATTAATCCCCTCGAGGTAGCTGAGATGAAATTAAGGGATTGACATCTCCCAACAAATATTTCTTCATACTTTATTTTATCATCACAACTATCTCTAAATACCAAAGCGAATGCAAAATCATTCCTAAGCGAAACTAGTAATTTTGGCACAATCCCTGTGGAGTACGATAACTTATCACTTTATTATTTGGTTGCGATTCTGTGCACTTGCAGAGCCTCCATCACTTAGCGTTTGTTTTGTGCTGTTCTGTCTTATACTGTTCTGTCAAGTGCTTATATTTTGCAGATCAAACAAACTGTGTTTCTAAATATATTAACTTTTATTTTTAGTTCTTTTTAAAAGAATTCTTTTGAACTTTGATTCTCTAAATTTTTTAATTATTTTCAGTTTTAGTCCCTTTTTTTTTGGTTTATGTAGCAGTTATGTTCTAAATAATTTTTTTTGAATGAAATGTCATTATTAAGACCTTAAAATATATCATTAGCTTAATAATTTAACTATTTAATCATTAATTAGTTTAACAATTTAATCTTTAATTTAAAGTTATATATAAATTAATTAATAATATTTTAAAGTCTTATCAATGACCTATCATAAAAAATTACTCGGAGCATGCAATGTAAAATTTTATATAAAGAATGTAATAAAATTTTAAATAAAAAAAATTAGAGAGAACATAGTTCAAAGAAATTTTTTAGAGAGGCTAATAATAAAAATTGGTATATATTACAGGGTCCAAAAATATATTTAAGTCTATATTTTTTTATTTTATGTTTTTTTTTGTACAACATTTAAGTCTATATTCTAATAACAACAAAAAGGTTGAAATGAATATATATGTTAATTAGGTTTAAAAAAAAAGAAAGAATATATATGTTAATTAACATTTTAACATATGAAGTTTTGATCCCTTATTTTGGCCAAACTACAATTTTGATCCAATTTCCTAAATTTTGACGAATTCATGATTTTAACCGTTCAATTTGTTAATATAATAATAAATTGTTAATTTTCATCCTCTCATATATCACTTCAGTTAATCTTCTTTAAACTTTGTCTACTGGCCATGGTCACAACTGAACTTAACACCCAAACTTTAAAAACTATTAACAATATAGGCAATTCTTTTTTATGCCAGGTCTACTAATTTGCATAAAAAAACTTACAAAGCATGCAAGGTGATCATTTTTTTCTCTTTCAACCAAAAGCATCTTAGAAGAGATAATGAGAACTACCATGATACATATAATGTTATATCAGGACTTTATTTGTTCATCTTTGTTTTTCTCGAGATCTTCTTCCCTTGAGAACCAGAGAGTTAACACAAAAAATATATTTATTTTTCACTTTGCTCTTATAGTTTTGTTTTTAATTCATATAAAATTGAATAATGTTGGAATTCGTCTTATAATGTATCAGACCAGAGATGCATATTAGTCCTTAAACCTTTCTAGTAAGTGTTTGTTTTTGATGTAGCATAGACTCAAACGTATGATTAGAGTAGTTTAATATCACGATTGCATATTTTTTTGGGTTACCATTTCACCGCAGTTTAGCGACTTGTTTGTTGGAAAACATATTAGATACATAAGATGAATTTTTCTCTCTTAACTAAATTTTTTCGATATAAAGAATGATCAGAGAAAAAATCCTTGACTAATTATTTAAGGGGTACAAATCGCATACCGCTTGAACAATTCATTGTTGATTATATTGCGTGATTTAATTGTGTATTGGTAAAAAATAACATGGTAGATTAATGTTTAAGCAAGACAAATTTTATATTTGGCGATGATTGGGAGTCATATCTTAGTTCTGTTTGAGATGTAAAAATAATAAAAGTCAAACCAAATTTAATTAGCTTATTCTATTGGACGGTTGATAATACCCACAACATTTCCTCATCTCATAGTTTTTGTTTATTTTAAAATTGTTTGAAGTCTCAACATGTTTTGGTCAATTATATGCATTAAATTCTGAAAATAAGCGGTTAACCGGGCCATTGTCGGATTCACATAGATGAAATTTGAGTTTCCATGATAACTTGTTAAAAGAGAAGGAGAAAAAAAAAAATACCTAACCTTTGTGAGAAGTGCAAGAAAAGTTTATTGCAACTTTCAATATATGCTATAAATATATGTTTTTAATTTAATATTTGTGACTGCATCCCTATAATAAGGCATTGAAAAACAGGTTTTCTTCACTATTTGATTGCCAACTTGATCTGGTTACACAAATTGGCAACTTCATTATAAGAATCAGTGTGGAATATGCTTTCTTTAATAACCAAGCAAAATGTTCTTGACGGCAATAACACCAAAATGTGTTAGTTGTTGTTCTATATATAATCATTTCTTTTTATTAATCAAGTGTTTGAGTTAACATGGTTAATGAGTTTCGGTTAAAGAGGAATTGTTTATCAATATAACGTGGTATATATGGTAGATATTTGAGTTTTTTAAGACTTTGATTTAAAGTTCAACTGTGCACATGGTAAATTAGTTGTTGGTAGAACTCAATCCCTTAAATAAATATTATATCGTTTTTATTTGGGATTAATTTATGCAGTTATGCGCATATGATACGTTAACTTGCAAAAAAAGTAAAGATAAATTGTTTGAGAGAATTCAAGTTCAAATCTTGAATGAAATAATCATTAACCAAACTTTACTTACCTTTTACCCAAATCTAAACTAATAAAATATATTTTCTTTGGAAATCGGAATGTTATGAAAGAAATTTGTCATTTCTTTTATCAAATACTTGACGTTTTAAATTAGTTTTTATATTCTTAAGGTGAAGTTTAAATAATTGAGTTGAGATATGCAAAAAAAAAAAATTGAGAAAGGCTAGCGTTCAAATCCCGACTACCAATTGCATAATTCCTGCATTTCTTCATTCTCCTGATCCCCCGCATGCTCCTCCTCTGGCTCATCTACCTCCAAAGACTAAGGCACAAACTCACGGCAGCTCAACACGGGCTTTTGTCACTCTTTCTCTCATAGAAGAGGCAGTGGCCGATTCTCTATTCCCTCTCACACGGTTCACTGCCTTTTTTAATCTATTCATGGCTACATAGTAAAAATTCACAAGGTCAACAACATCAGTGTGGTTCGCTAATTTACTAGCCTAGAGAACAACCCCAACTCAAAAAAAAAAAAAAACCAAATCAAAGTATAGATTCGGACAAATGTGCATTAACCTCTTTTTTGTTGTCTTGAATCTTTACTTCTAAGATAACTTTAAAGATTTGACAAGGTTTTCGAGTTTTTGGGGTGTGGAGGTTTTTTGAAAAAATTTAATTTTTAAGTAATTGTTGGAAATGAGAAGGCAGGTGGCAGGGCTCGTGTTATATAGGGTCGGGGTTCGAATTTTAAAATGTGAACTGCTATAAGGGGTGATCGCACTTTATGTAGTGGACATGAGTTTTGTCAAACTATAGGGCGTCATATCATTCGGAGAGCGTAGCAGGTACAAATGTTGGGGTTGGGATAAAAAAAGTATATCATTCGTTACTTAAAGTGTGAACTGAGTTCGCTACTTAAGTAGCGAGAGAGGTAAAATTAAAAAAAAAAGATGGTACGCGAGAAGTATATGTGGGCAAAAAAATAAATTCTCAACTCCATCCGATTATATGCGGGCTAAACTTTGGGTCATTCTACTTAATTGGAATGCTTATTCCAATGCTTATTGCTTGGAATAAGGGTACATGTAGAGATTTATAACAAATTTTATAGCGAGGACTTTCTAAAATATAATAATAATATTTAAGGATAGAATTTTTTAGCCATCAAACTACTTTTGACAAAAAAATATAAATAATAACATAAATCAAATAAAATTTTGCCAAGTTTAACTCGAGTCGATGAGTATTTGAAGTCATCAATTTAATCAACTGAGCTAGCAAATATTTACGGTTAATTTGTCATATTATATATTGTAATAAAATATACTTAGTTTTTGTGTGGCGTTTTTTGGTTTTCACCATTAGTCTTATCTGATTCGGGGGTCAGTTTTGCAATCAAGTGGTTCCAGCCCTTCTCAAATGTAGTTGCGGGAGATCGAACTGTAGTCCTCCCTACCAAATTCAGCGTCAATCACCACTGAACCAACTAACGATTGGTTTGTGTGGCGTTTTTAATTCATTTAAACGAACATATTTACGTACAATGTTATTCTTTCCGTAATATTACTAAGTCCAAGTTTGTTATAATAAGTAGATTATCGTTCCCGTGAGCTTAATTCAGTTGGTAAGGAGGGAATGAATTCTCTCTAAGTGTGATTTACACTTGAAAGAATAAAGTGTAATCTAACATCATCTAAATTCATTTTCTCTAAATTTTTATATATTTCTCTCTCTTGATCAATGGTAACAAACCACACTTTATTCTCTCAAGTGTAAATTACACTTGAGAGAATTCATTCCCATATTTTATTTTATATGCAGGGACCAGAGTTCGAACTTCCAAACACCCCACATATTCATCTTAAAGGGTGTAATTTTTAGCTACTAAATCACCTGATAAAAAAAAAGTAGATCTAAAAAATAAATTTGTTAAAAAAAGAGTTCATCCAATAAAAAAAATCATGTCCACAAATCATAGCTCAACTGGCAGAAATGTCAAAATTGTTAGTGTTGGACGCCATAATCGGGGTTCAAACCACGATCCCTGCGCTTTGTGTGTGTGAGTTTTCAATGACTTTATCATTTTGTCTATAAAAAAAAGGGATGTTTTCTCTCTCGACCCCCGTAATTCTTTTATACCCCAAATATTCCAATTTTACCCTTGCAAAAAACTTCGGTTCACAGAAACCGAATTTTTTCTAGTGCAATGTCAAAGTATAGATTTCGGTTTTCATAAATCGAAATTTGTTTTCAAGGCAAAAAAAAACTTCGGTTTCCACAAATCGAACTTTTTTGCAAGGATAAAATTGGAAATTCGGGGGTATAAAAGAAACATGGGGTCGGGAGAGAAAACAACAAAAAAAGGGACATGTTAAACAGTGCACCCGGTGCACTTGTTAAACATACCAAAAATAGAAATAAAACATAAAATTAATGTTGATAAAAATAACTTTTTACACTTTCAATACATGAGTTTCAAGACAAATTTCCTTATTTATGTGTTTAACTAGTGTACCGGGTGCATTATTTAACATTTTCCAAAAAAAAATAATATTACTAGCTGGAATTCAAGCAAACTCTCAATATCGCAAAATATATCCAGGTTTTTTATCTTTTAATACAAAAAATCTTATACACCTCGCACTTTTAAAATTCTATCATAAATTTGAGCTAATAAATTATTTTGCATTTTTGATCAAAAAAAAAAAATTTATTTTGCATTTATTTGGCCTATATCTGTTTGGTATTGAATAATTAATACCGTTGATTATTCGTACTTGACAGTTTATGATCTTGTCTTGTCATGAATATGAATGAATAAATATATCCCTAACATTAAACTCACAACATTTATTTTGCAGTATACATCGTTTGGACCATTTGAGTCCAAGTCCAAGTTTTACACTTGTGTTCAAAAGAAATTTCATGGGCAACAAGACATTTTTTATAAAATTAGAAATTTTATATGTAAGTGAATGCATAAGATTTTTATTATATATTAGTCATGATATTCCTCTTTGTTTATAAATTACTACTCACTTCGTTCCTTTTTATTTGTCGTTTTAGATTTCTGCACATATGTCAATGCATAATTTTGATCACTAATATCTTTAATTATCTTTTATAAAAATTATGAAAATTTTATATTTTGAAAATACTCGTTGAGACAAATTGAAAACATCTTATATGCTAATATTTATTTTAATATATTAGTAAAAAATTACGATCAAAGTATATTATATGAATAGTGCGCACGATTCTCAAACGACAAATAAAAAGGAACGGAAAGAGTAATTAATATTTTTTTTTATATTCGAGAGAGTAATATTTTTACTTAGAATAAATATCTAGCTTTTAATACAGAATAATTTTATTTCATATAACATTTAAATTTTGGTCATGAGGAGAATTTAGTGGATCATCATACTTCCTCCGACCTTATGTATAAGCAAAAGTCAACAAATTTTTTTTGCCTTAAGAGCAAACACATGCATAAGTGATTTGAAAACTACATTTTTACTTAAAACCTTTTTTTTGACAAAATAAAAAGTGTATAAACTTTTCTCAAAAATCATTGGTTTAATATGATTTTATTGTTGAAAATTAAATAGTTATTTCAATTACCATTTTAAAGAAAATAATTTCAAATAGAGAGAGAGAGAAGAGAGAGAGAGAGAGAGAGAGAGTTTATGGTGTACTGTATATAAGTTTTCAACCATATTAATATTAATAAAGAGTTATTTTAACAAGCATAGTTTTTAGTGTTGGATTAATTATTTAATTAATCAATTATGGATTGACAATAATCAATTATTGAAAATTATTATTAATATAAATTATGATCTATTATATTAAACACTTAATTATTGATGAATTATTTGATTGAGCTCTTGTTTCTGAATGGACTGTGATGGGTTAGAGCATTCAGTTAAGCCCAATGAGAGGGTCCCTGCCCTCAGTCGTTCAGTTATATAAATGTTATCCCATCATACGTTTCAAAATAAGGGTTAAACCTGATTCTCTGGAACACTAACGGTAATGAGGATAATTCCGCTTCTCATGATTGCTCATGTCACCGCTCTCCGAAGGCCGAAAAAGTACGCTTCATGATCTTCTCTAATATGACAATATGCTATAACTTTTATCTATTGATCTATGACTATTCTATTAAATTTTCTTCATTTACAACTGGAATACTTTTTAAATCATAGTTTATTTTTCTTTCAAAAAGCATCTAAAAATTTATTAATGCATTATACTTTTTTGACTGAAAATATAAATATTATATATTTCAATTTCCATATTATCATATCGCACACTACATGACAATATTAGGAAAATGATCATATATGTGGATGGGGTTATAAATGAAGAATGAGGATAACTGTGACTGTTAGATGTGCAAATTATTAGTGAAATAGAGTATTTATATCAATAAAGTGTATACATGAAATGCATGAAGGAATAAATTAAATTATTTCCCTGCCTTTTTTGTATATATGCTTTCCCATTTGCTTTTAGAAATTGGTGACTACTTCTCTACCCTCACATAAATTGAGGGTAGTTGCCCTATGCTGATGTGGCACCAATGAAATTCATCCACGTGTATTTAAGTCAAACATAATTAATTTTTTACCATAAATTATTTTGACTACTTTTATTTTCAATTAATTATATTTTATGTTACTAGTTTTCTTTAATTATATTTTAGACTATGTGTAAATATAATTAGAATTAATTTGATCATTGAATGCTTGTTTCTAAACGTTATATATTGATTCTAAAATATCAATGTTATTAGTAAAAAAAAAATCAATGTTATAGGCTCGAAAAAATAAATATATATATATCAATGTTAGTTTAAATAAAAATAATAAGAGAAGAAAAACAACAAAGAAAAAAAAACTAATATCTCTAATTTAAATATACAATTTCACTTGTACATTTATTAAATAAAATCAAATAATGCTTCAAAAAAAAATCAAATCAAATAATTCATGCTATTCCGGTGTAAATACTCCCTCCGTTTCAAATTACTTGTCGTTTTAGAAAAAAAAATTGTTAGCTATCTAAGTCACTCATGTAAATTCCAAATATTTAGGAGTAGTTGAAACCGAAAAAGATTTATATATTTGGAAAATTAAAGTTTGTTTTTTTAAGTTTTCAAAAAAAAAATGTTTGTTTTTTTTAAAAAAATTGGTACGTAACATATTAAATTTATTGGAAAGATAAAGTGCGTGGAAAAAAAACAAAATAAGCTTATTGGTGAATTAAAATAAGGGTATAATAGGAAATTAAGTGCAAAAATACACTTTCTTAATTATTTTTTTCTAAAACGACAAGTAATTTGAAACAAAGGGAGTATATAGTATTTATTTTTTCAATCTCTTTAAATCATTGCATAGATTAACGTTGGTTGACATGATGTCGATCTTAGAAAAAAGAGGGGGAAAAAATTAGGTTAAGTAATTAGGTTTAGGTTTGTGACAATGGTCCGACCTTTCTTTTAGTTCAGATGAACTATTTATATTTTTACTTGTGATCAATAGTTAAACCCTAAACCCTAAACAAGTTCAAGAGTTAGTTCGTCTTCTTAAAATAGTCGAACCTTTTCATTTTGATCGGATAAATCTCAGGCAGACCGCACTTGTGATCAGGCGAGCTCCCGTGTGTATGTTTTCCGACAATGGTTCGACCTTTCTTTTAGTTAAGATGAACTATTTATATTTTTACTTCTAAAGAAGTTCAAGAATTAGTTCGTCTTCCTAAAATAGTTGAACCTTTTTATTTTGATCGGATAAATTTCAGGTAGACCGCACTTGTGATTGATCAAGCTTCTGTGTGATTGTTTTGCGACAATGGTCCGACCTTTCTTTTAGTTCAGATGAACTATTTAAATTTTTACTTATGATCAATAGTTAAACCCTAAACCCTAAACAAGTTCAAGAGTTAGTTCGTCTTCCTACAATAGTCGAACCTTTTCATTTTGATCGGATAAATTTCAGGTAGACCGCACTTGTGATCGATCAAGCTTCCGTGTGATTGTTTTCCGACAATGGTTCGACCTTTCTTTTAGTTCGGATGAACTATTTATATTTTTACTTCTGATCAGCTAAACCCTAAACAAGTTTAAGAGTACGTTACTTGATATACCTAGTCTCTATTTCCTTTTATGGAAAGGAAAAACAAATCATTTTTATTTATTACTAGATCATTCCTTACAAAACTCGTGTCTATTGCATATTGTAACCCGAGTATACTGTGAAATACCCCCTGAAAATTTAAAATTCGTCAAATACCCCATGAAATTTGGAAATTGGCAAATACCCCCTCTGAAATTTTAAAAAGTCAATCAAATTGTCTTCTAGCGTGGACTCTGACCGGTAGTGCAAGGGGGCAATTTGATTGACTTTTTAAAATTTCAGGGGGTATTTGCCTATTTCCAAATTTCATGGGGTATTTTACGAATTTTAAAATTTTAAGGGGGTATTTGACGGTTTACTCACTGTAACCCATTACTTGGTGCAATTAATTCGATTCATTTGAGTTTTGAATTTTCAATAATATGGTAATAAATATTGAATCATATTCCTTATTAGTCAACAATCATAAATCAAATTCTTCTTAACTCAGTGGCCAATCAAGTGGATCAATTTTCTTGATTACATTCTCCTAATTTCATTTTGTCTTCTCTAAACTATTTTGTTTTCAATTTTTCCCCGATATGGACAACCAAAGAAAACAAAAACAAAATGACGATGAATATGAATCACATTCTATGACATAACATGAAAAAATAAGGAAAAAAAAAACAGGAAAAAATACGCTAAAAAACATAACATCTAAGAAATTGAAAATCACAAGTTTTAGAATCTAAAGATTGACATCGGATAACACAAAAGCGGAGGAGCAGTAGAATGCTAACATGACGGTGGTGGGGTTGCGGCAGAGATTGAAAGGATTAAGAAGAAGAAGAAAGTTTTTTGACGATAAGAAAAAAGTTTTTTTTTTTACGCGAAGAAGAAAGTTGTTTGAGACGTAATACAATTTGAAGAAGAAGCAAACAAATAAAAAGTAATTAGGTCCAAAATATAAATTCATAGAATATAATACATAAAATATAATTAAATAAAAATAAAAGTAGTCTAAATTACTTTATGATAAAAAATTAATTATGTTTAAGCAAAGTCCTTACACACCTCCTCTACAATTTTTCTTTTACTATTCTTACTAGTTACTACTATTATTATAATAGAAAACAAACTATTGTAATAATAAGAATTTGGAAACACAAGGTTTCAGCGGCTGCTCTGTAACAACGACGGAGAAAGAAAAAACATCATGACATTCACGTTCAACGCAGTGGTACAACCACCAGAACCTCCAGACAAAAGAGGAGATAGTGATAATCATGTCAATGGAAAAGTAGTGAAAGAGATATATCTTTCAGAGATAAATTGTTGGGTAATCAAATCTTAGCAGAAAGAGAAAAAGTGGATCTTTTAGCAACAAATAAAGCAAAGGTTGAGCTTGTTCAAGGGAATAGGCTTATGCCCATGCTCCATGTTGAAAATTCTGTGATTGTTGAACTTAGTGAACCATGGAAGGATGCTCTTATTGTGAAACTATTGGGAAAATCCTTGGGTTACAACACCATGAAGGCTAAACTTGAGATTGTGTGGAAACTCACAGGAGGTTTTGAATTGATGAACGTTGGTAACTCTTACTACATGGTTAAGTTTGATGGGATGGAAGACAAAAATAAAGTGATTAATGGAGGTCCTTGGATCATCTCTGATCATATTTTGGCAGTGAGTCAATGGTCTCCAACATTCAACGCCACAACTGCAACGATAGACAAAACTATGGTTTGGATCCGAATATCGAGTTTAAATCTTGTTTATTATGATGAGAGCCTTCTTTGGGCGCTAGGATCTATGGTCGGTACTCCTGTCAAAGTAGATCTTCATACTCTGAAAGTGGCTCGGGGTAGATTCGCAAGAATGTGCGTTGAAATTGATCTCACGAAACCGGTCGTTGGTCGAGTTGGTATTAATGGGGATTGGTGCCATGTGCAATATGAAGGTCTCTATATCATATGTACACAGTGTGGATGCTACGGCCACGTCTTGCAAGATTGTTCAATGAAAAAAAACAGTGTACCGACGGAGAAAATGAAAAATTCCGACGAAGTTGACGACGTCGGAGGTGCTACTGTTACTGGAGAAAAAACGGTGGAAAAAGAAAACGTAAATCATGGAGTAATTAATGTTGAGATCCCTGCTAATTCGGTTCCATCCGTTGGGGAATTAATACCTGATTTATTGCATGGAGAATGGATTAAAGTTGAGAGAAGAAATAGGAACAAGCAAATGAATGCACGTGGTTTTAATGGACAGGCTGGTAATGGGCAAAGTCAACAATCTAAAAATCCTATTCTTAACATGGTGGAGAAATTGAATAAACAATATCCACCCCATAAAAGCAACGTGAATGAAAGTGGCTCACCTAGTTACAAAAACCGGTCCTCCTAATCTCATTAACATTATCCATCATTGCATTTCCTCTCCCTCTTTCAAAATTTTATGGAATGGTGAGAAAACAGATATGTTTACTCCTTCGAGAGGCATTAGGCAAGGCGACCCTTTGTCTCCTTATCTTTTTGTCATTTGTATGGAACGATTGTCTCATATTATTGCTGACCAGGTGGATGCTCAATATTGGAAACCCATGCGGGCAGGTAGGTACGAGCCTCAAATATCTCATTTTCTTTTTGCTGACGATCTTCTTTTGTTTGCAGAGGCTTCTATCGAGCAAGCACATTGTATTATGCATTGCCTTGATCTTTTTTGTCAAGCTTCTGGACAAAAGATCAATAGTCAGAAAACTGAAATATATTTCTCTAAGAATGTTGACAATCAACTCAGGGAAGAGATTTTAAATCATACAGGTTATAAACAAGTCAACAATATGGGCAAGTATTTGGGAGCGAACATCAGCCCAGGCAGAACTACTAGGGGAAAGTTTAATAATATCATTGATAAAATTCAAAACAAGTTGAGTGGATGGAAACAACAATGTCTGAGCTTCGCTGGCAGACTTACTTTATCTAAATCTGTTTTAAGCTCTATACCATATTATCATATGCAGTATGCGAAACTCCCTAAAACCCGTTGTAGTGAGATGGAAAAAATTCAAAGGAGCTTTTTATGGGGAGACACCGACCAAACTCGGAGACCTCATCTAGTGGGATGGGACGTCTGTTGTCTTCCTAAGAATGAGGGTGGTCTAGGTATTAAGAGACCTCAGTATATGAATGATGCTTTTCTAATGAAGATGCTTTGGAATCTGATCAACAATCCAAATGATCTTTGGTGTAAGGTCCTTTATAGCAAGTATGGAAGGAACAAAGACCTAAGGATAACCATAAATTCTCAAACTTATGTCTCTCCTTTGTGGAAAGCTCTAACAGGTGTCTGGGAACAATTTCAGCAGAACATTGTGTGGCAGTTGGGTGATGGGAATAATATCAATTTTTGGCTGGATAAATGGACCCCTAGCGGGACTTCTCTTATCTTCATCACTAATCAAACTTATATCGACACGACTATCTCTGTGAGGGATGTGGTAACCGCTTCAGGAGATTGGAATCATAATTTTCTTACTTCTAACTTACCATCTACCTTTGCTTTTCAGGTTGTTGCTCTTCCCGCACCTAAGGAAACTGACGGAAAGGACAATATTGGCTGGGGAGGAACCAACACTAGAAATTTCACACTTCAAAGTGCTTATGAATCTTGTAACAATAAAGCTCAATCCATCGAGGGAGATTGGAAGGCCTTGTGGAGTTGGAAAGGCCCTCATAGAATTCAAACTTTTATGTGAATGACGGCTCATGAGAGGCTGCTCACTAATTATCGTAGGAGCAAATTGGGTGTTGGAGCTTCTCCCACGTGCTCTGGATGTGATCGAGACATTGAAACTATTATTCATGTTTTGCGAGATTGCCCCATAGCAACCCAAACATGGATAAGGCTGGTCCCTTCAAATCAAATATCTAATTTTTTTTCTCCTCTTAATTGCAGGGATTGGATCTTCAGAAACATCAACCAACAATTGTATGACACTCAGGGTAAAAAGTGGAAGACAATTTTCATGGTGGCATGTTGGTACATGTGGATGTGGAGGAACAAAATGATTTTCGAGGAATATTTCCAGCGTCCGACGAATACGACTTATACTATTCTCAAGATGGCTGAAGACATTGACAACTACACTCATCATCCTTTGAATCCTCGCCAATGTGACACTATTCTCATTGGCTGGAAAAAACCTCAAGAAGGGTGGGTTAAACTTAATTGTGATGGAGCATACAAGGATTCTTTGGGTCTAGCTGGTTGTGGTGGTCTCTTTCGGAACTCAGATGGCAGATGGCTTAAAGGTTACTCTCACAAAATTGGAACTTATGACGCTCTATGCGCTGAAATGTGGGGTATGTACTTGGGAATGCAACTAGCTTGGAGACATAATTTCCACCATCTTCAAGTGGAAAGCGACTCAAAAAGTCTAATTGATATGATCACTGGAAAAGTAAAAATCAATGGCAGTTCGCCCACCTTGATTCGTCGTATACAAAAGCTTTCAAAATTGAACTGGCAGGTGCATTTCAATCACACTTTGCGGGAAGGAAATCGGAGTGCTGATTGGCTGACCAATTTTAGTTTTTCTTTGGATTCGTTTAATACTCATGTTATGGAGACCCCTCCGAGTGGAATATCTAGTCTCCTTTTTGATGATTTTTCCGGGGCTTGCATGCCTAGGAATATTTATGTAACTCTGTAGATCTCTGTTTCTTCTCTGGGCGTTAGCCCTCTTTTATCACCAAAAAAAAAAAAAATTAATTATGTTTGACTTAAATAAATGTGGATAAATTTCATTGGTGCCACATCATTATAGGGCACCTACCCTCAATTTATGTGAGGGTTAATTAGAAAAAACCTTAGAATTACGTAGCATGCAAACAAGCCGGATGAAGTGAAACATTTTGCAAATTTTGATTAATGCAATGGTACGACTATTACTTAGATAGATTATAGATGTAACGTTCTTATTAGTGCCTTCAATGGTTCGGATTGAAATTGATATTTTTTTGTTTTTTTTTACATAATTTGAGTATTTTCTGCGTGCGATTATCGAGATTAATCTCTCGAACTTTATTCGATCACATGAATGATAAACTCTTCTAAGAGTTTTAACATTGCTGCATACTCAAATCAGAGATCGAATTTAAAACTTTAATTAAATTAGAAGAGTCTCGTATCATCTAATTTAAATGAGTTAGGGTGAAATTGGCAAAAAAAATTTCTAAGGGAAATGAGTTACATAGATATAGGTGTATAATGTATTAATGATTTTCATGGCTTAATTAACTGACCTAGCCAGTAGCCAGTAGCTCCAATTCTCCAACTCACGACACGTATTAGGGACAGGTTGGAATGAAGAATATTGAAGTTGATATATCTATCATACGGAATTCTTGTCCAAAACGAAACTAAGAAATCATTAGGGACAAAATTATACCCACTTAATTCTCTAATATTTGTCATTTTTCACCAAAAAGAAAAAATACTAGTTACCAGTACTATAGATCTAGATCTCGTATTGTCTACTTTGATTTTGGTGAAGAGTGTCCGTCAAATCAATCAAAAATATATAAGATAATTATATATGAATGAAGAGTTAGAATTTTCTCCATTTTTTCTCTCTGTTATTAATGATGATAAAAATAGAGAAAGTAAAAAATAGAGAAGATCTTAATTCATGAATGAAAGGTAGATGAACAACAAACTCTGCCGTTTAACCTTTCTATATAGTAAAATTTAATATTTAAAAAATCAAATTCATAGACATAAACAACACAACATTGCTATAAAATTTTGAACGAGTTAATTGGCAATTCTGGCAACTTTTGTTAGAACATTTGTTGGGGGTTTGCTGCAAATGACTTGAACAAGAAGAAGATGATGAACGACATGATGAATATATTGCACAAATTCCAAAGCGTGTGTATCACACTAAACTTTAGGTTCGATTCGCCCCCACCATAAACTGGATGCAAAAGGGTTAACCGGCGAATCCCCTTCAGGATACTTTGGAAACCTTGACATGGATTGCACATACATATCAAGCATATCAATCAATGATATTTTACAGAATAAAGTTTCTTACAATTCCTCTCGTGCACTAGAGAAATGAAGAAATATTTAGAAATATTCTTTAGACAGAATCCTGACTCATGGAAACATAATTTCTGTTATGTGTTTTCTGCCTCCTAAGTGTCTCTATTTATAGAGAAACTTATGTCAAATGATGAAGGGACACAACCTTTGAAAGGATTTCAAAAATGTGAATTTGAATTTCAAATTAACCATTGCAACCTTTCAAATATATTTTCGAAAATATCCAACAATCCCCCACCATTTTCAAAATATATCTAAATCCATTATTCCGGAAATCTCATGGTTTCAATAAAGGTATCTCACGATTTGAACCATTACTTAGTAAGTTAAGTTTCCACTCATCCCCGAATAGATTGGTAGACAAGCTTTGAACCAATTATCCATTAGAACAAGTGTTCATAACTCACACATGAAATCTCGGTATCATTGATCGAATTATCAAAATGACACATTTGTTAAGGTCTTGTGTCTCATATCCTTTTCATGAGAATTTAAGAGTCAAACCCTTTAACTCTATGAAGCGGCCTCACTTCATTCTCATATAGGTAGACTATATCGTGAATGCACCCATAATTATGCATTCAAGCAAACATATGATATATGTCTATTAAGAGAAAAATCTCATTCTACCACTTTTTCTTTTATGGTCCAAGTACTTTTACCCCTTAGGATGTATTTGTTATTGTCAAGTACTTCAATCACTCTAATAGTGTACTTTCATCATTGAACTCAAGACTTGATGTTATTCAAGTGTGAGTTGAGTTTCCACCATTGGTGATCAATTAGATATGGGCTTGTACCACATCCCTAATGATGTCTTCAATGACTTAACCATCATCTCCGAAAACATCATATCTTTGTCAATCCTTTCGTCAAAGAATTGCAAGATTTTCCAACATTATTAATCATTGAATATTCAATCAACCATATAGCTATGCTTTTTTTTTAGAAACTTTGAATATTCCTTTATTTGATAGTTTTAACCGCTATCACAAAACCATGACTTTTTGTCATTCTATTGTCATTGTGTCATATACTCATATGCACAAACTTTATGTCATTATTCTCTTGTTGTAACATATTTAATAATCATTTCAACTTGAAGTTCAACTTCCCCTTGAATGTATCCTTTCACCATAGTCATTACTATGTGTATTAATTTCTTCTTCAATATTACTTGTTAAAATCAACACCAAAACTGAATATGGAGTAGTTTTAGTCACAATTCTTCATGAACCAATGTGATTCTTCATCGATACACCGTTTCGGCCAATAATTCATTTATTAACCCATCGGTTGGAAATAATTTAATAACAGAAAAATCATGTCAATTTTAAATCAATCAATAATCCAATGCATAAGAATGAAATGATGATTTATTTCTTCATAAACAAAACTTCCATATACAAACGTATCCATTTGCCTATAAAATCTTTGAATTGAAAAACTACAAATTCCAAATACGTTGTTGATTGCAACATACATGCAATTAAAGCAAATTTGATTTCATAAATTATACATATAATTTCTATATCTTAAAACTTATTACACATACATATGCCTACATGATTAAATCCTGGCATGGTTTCAAAACATGAAAGTTAAAAATCATGAATCTGTGTATACATATTCATAAATTAAACAAATCAAACATATATATATCACGCATGCAATGAACCTTTTCATATTTAATTTTCAATAAAAATAAGAAGGGTATTGATACTTATCTCTTCAAATTTTGTGACAAAGGCGGTAGTCATCCTCTTCAAATTTGCAGTTATCAATTAATCACAAACAAATCATAAATCGAACCTAAAGATTGTTAGAACATTTGTTGGGAGTTTGATGCAAATGACTTGAACAAGAAGAAGATGATGAACGACATGATGAATATATTGCACAAATTCCAAAGCGTGTGTATCACACTAAACTTTAGGTTCGATTCGCCCCCACCATAAACTGGATGCAAAAGGGTTAACCGGCGAATCCCCTTCAGGATACTTTGGAAACCTTGACATGGATTGCACATACATATCAAGCATATCAATCAATGATATTTTACAGAATAAAGTTTCTTACAATTCCTCTCGTGCACTAGAGAAATGATGAAATATTTAGAAATATTCTTTAGACAGAATCCTGACTCATGGAAACATAATTTCTGTTAAGTGTTTTCTGCCTCCTAAGTGTCTCTATTTATAGAGAAACTTATGTCAAATGATGAAGGGACACAACCTTTGAAAGGATTTCAAAAATGTGAATTTGAATTTCAAATTAACCATTACAACCTTTCAAATATATTTTCGAAAATATCCAACAACTTTATGTGTTTCGGTGTGTATGTTTTGATAGATGTTTTTTGGTTCGAAATTAAAAAGGGTGCGTGTTTGATAATGAAATTTAAAGAACTAGTGAGAATAAAAAATCACGGACATGAAAGCATACGATTGAAATTGAAGGGACGTGAAAATATTTACTGTTGTAGAAGCAATACAAAATTTTACATAATTTTTTTTCATAACCATTCATCTTAAATCGAACGGTTCATATTAAATATGAACAAAACAAATATAAATTATTTTTTAATCATCAATTTTTAATTCAACGACTACAATGAATAACTGCATCCGCGTTTAATTAAATTTCATCATCCACACACGGGTGAATGAGTCATGACCGTTCGTTCTTGTCTCACCAAACCCTTTGGAACCTTTGTCATATTCCGTAAATCAGTCCATTTTTTAATGCTAATTATTGTGAAATTGTGAGTAACTTGAGTATCTTCACTTTATATTTTGCTGATGATAGCATAGCATACACTTTTATTTTTCCACACAAACAAAAAAGATTAAATATACATTTATTTCTTTTCAATCGCACGTATAAAATAATTAGCTGACGAAAAGAAGTTGATTATCTCTCCTTAATTGAATTACAACTCAAATTGACTCAAAGATTCTACTTTTTCTTTCTCTTTGTCAAAGCTTTTAGTTTAATTAAATTAAATGTTCAATCATAAACTATTAAACAATTTTTAATTATATTATGACTCCAATCAAAATCAAGCTTCCGCACACAGAAAGCAAGTACAGACGTATTAGACACAATATGTCATCGTCTTATAGCTATAGTTTAATCACTGTAATTAATTAATGGTAGCACTGTTCCATTATTAAACATTTTAATTAGACAATGATAGATTCTTTAATTAACTTAGAATTAATAATTAATTGAATTTTTAATAAATAAATTAATTGAATTGTTAATTATTTGACTATTTGTATTTTTATGCATGTGGCCTATACGCCAAACAAGCGACGATGGCTTGTACTAATTAAATTTTCATAATCCCGTCGGTGCTATAATGTGTTCGTATTATATATAATTCTAACACTAAAATTTGATCCAAGTAGTAAAAAAGTCTTATATTTTTGTACCAAAAAAAGGTCTTAAATTTGAAAATTCTGAGTTCGAGTTTCGCTAAAACTTTAAGAGGGAAGTAAATGTAATTATTTTTGTGATAGCAAAAAAAAAAATGTAATTATTTTTGTAAAGTAAGAATTGAATTTTTGTCTTCACTGCCTTACACTGAATGATCATTCTCTCATGTTAATTTTTTTTTTATTGTGGTGTTAAGTTCAAGATTTTGAGTCTATCAATTAAAAATAATGGTAACCACTTTCAGAAAATTCATCTTAACAATGATAGGATTCAAATTTTGGTTGCATATGCTTAACAGAAAAACCAACATGGCTGCAAGCCAATTTGAAACGATCAACAAGGCCTCAAATTAGTTCAACCATAACAGAAACAGACCAAGATTTATGAGCAGAGTAAATAATAAAACAACCCATAAAAACATATGGGGATGTAGCTCAAATGGTAGAGCGCTCGCTTAGCATGCGAGAGGTACGGGGATCGATACCCCGCATCTCCAGTTTTTGCTTGCTGCTAATTTTTCTTGAAGTGATTTTAAGTGTTCTTTTTTTGTATTTGAGAATGCAAGTTATATTTAAAATAAATTGTGAAATGTCTGATGTGAACATTTTCAATTGAGCTCTTCGTTTTGCTTATTAAATTCCTGGACTGGAGTAAAGAAAAAAAAGTAATGGCTAATTAAAGGCGATGTTTTCTCTCCCCACTCCCCGTGATTCTTTTATACCCCCAATATTCCGATTTTGTCCTTGCAAAAAACTTCGGTTCGCAGAAACCGAATTTTTTCTAGTACAAATTCAGAGTAAATTTCGGTTTTCAAGGCAAAAAAACTTCGGTTTCTATAAACCGAAGTTTTTTGCAAGGGTAAAATTGGAAATTCACGGGGTATAAAAGAATCACGGGGGGTGGGGAGAGAAAACATCATTAAAGGCTTAATGTAACCTTCGATTCTACAAGACTGGATCTAACCCACCAATCTGTCCCGGCCCAATAGCATTGGGGTTGAGTCCAGCTTCAATTCATCAAATAAAAAGGGGAATTACTTTTACCACCCTGCTGGTTTCCAGGTGCCCTACGAAATTATCAAAATACCCTAGTCCGCTACTTGCTACTTAAGTAGCGGATTCTACCTAGGAGGTTTTTTTTCTTCTAAAAAATCTCATTTTTATAACATTCGCTACTTTTGAAGAAAAAACCACCCTACCAAGTTTTTTATAACGTCCGTTACTTAAGTAGCGGTAAAATGGGAAACACGTAGCGCGCATGAGTAATCAGTAGGGCGATAAAAGTAAATCTCCAAAAAAGTAGATTGCAGATTTTTTGGATTAACCCACCAATCTTTTTTTTTTTTGGGGGGGGGGGGGGGGGGGGGGGGAATGAACCCATCAATCTTTTGGTGATCTTAAACTTCTGTTGTCTCTCATATATCAGAAATTGATGTTGCATTTGCTTTTTGAAGATGGAAATAATTATTAGTCATGTCTTAACAAGCAATATTCAGTTTTCATTGTCTCTATGCAGAATATTTTTGTGGTTTTGTGAATGTATGGCTCTATTTTGGGGGGAGTCCTGATTTGGAAAAAAAAGAATGCAAAAGGAGTATTGCTAGAAAGTGGACTTCCATACACATTAAGTCACTATGATACTATGGTTTTACAGTGTTACTGATTGGAGCTAATAATGTAATGCAGGTTCTTTTTTTGAATGGGAACCCTATAAAAGATGTGTGTCTTCTGTTTTTCATCTTTTGATAATCAATTGTTATTGATATAGATATAGATGTCAAACTTATTTATGCCTTGAATTTCACAGTTTCGTCACAAACTGAATTGTTGAACTCTCTTCTTGCAACTGAGGTATGTCAAGCCTTTTGCAATTGATTATGTGAAGTCTATTCAAATTTTTTTATCATTCACATCAATGAAGTGTATTCCTGTCCCTGTCCATGTCATGTATTTGTGTCAATTTGTGGAATGACAATCTATGTGAATATTGTAAAATAGTCTTATTATTTGGAAATTCATGTACAATGATTGGAAATTCAAGCAAATGTTTGGATTCAGAATTTAAATTCAAGTAGGAGAGTTTCTTAAAAATTAGAAACATGGTAATACCAACAGCCTTAGCTTTGTTCCAAATTTTGGAGGTAAAACTTGAGTGCAGTTGCAATTACTAGTTTTTGGGTTCATTAGTGGTGAGCACTTCTCTAATTTTTTTTACCAGCTTTTGTTATACTTTGCCTTAATATATTTACTGTCTGCACATGTATCCTTTGCCTTCATATATTGCTTGTGTGCATATGTATAACACTAATTAATATGTATCCTTTGATAGTAGCTTGTATATCTAAAGAAAGACCCTTTGTCTATTTGTTTCGTTCATAAGTTTGACCGAAGATAATGTCTGCAATATTATTATGCTGCAAATAAGTTTACAAAGTATTACACCATCCAACACTTTTCCAAATTTCCTTTGCATTGTTACACAAAAGGAATATGTGTAAATTATTTTCCTATTCATTTTCACAGCACAAATATCAGGATAGTTAACGCCTTGTAGTGTGTCCTGGCCTAAATAGCAATGGGTTGAATCGAACCCCTCAATTCCATGATTCATTGATTTGAGAAGGAACCAAAGACAAAAAAAAATAAAAAAAATCCATGATCCATCAATTATTTTTTATAGCTCTAAAATTAAAGCAGGAATATTTTGATTTGTAGTATTGTTTTGGTGATCAAGAATAGTCATTCAATTATGGGGACTTTTCTTTGAGATAATGTGTTAGAAATAATATAAAATTATTTAGTCTGATGATCAAGTCGGTTTTGTAGGGATAAATTAGGTCAATCACCCATTTTTAAAATGATATCAGAATCTCTTCACTTTTTTTTTTTTTTTTTTTGATAATATAATCTCTTCACTTTTATTTCACATGTATATAACTTATTCTCATTAGTTAATGAGTAAATATCATTAAATTATTAAGGGGTAGTTTAGAAAATACCAAAACCTATTAATACGAGTTCATGGATTAAAAAATATGACCAATGGATATGAATTACACTACAAAACATAAGATTTTTCACATCAACTTTTTGTAATATATTTGTTAGAAAAATATGCATGTAACAACGAGATTATTATGTTGTTTCAATGCAAACAAAATTTCGCAACAAGTCATATGTCAGCTAGTGTCCCACCAATTCAATCAGTGATCAATGCTTGAGGATATATACCAGGGATTTGTCAAAGTAGAAAAAGTTCGTAGTTTAATTTAATGTTGTAATTAATCTCGATAACTTGCGGTATATATAACATATCAAATGATTTAGATTTATATATACACTAAAATAATTTTATTGAAATCAGATGATTCACACTATAATTGCGTCAGCGCAGTTACAATCGCAAATTTGTTTCCAATGTTTGACAGATTGATCTCCGTTTTGAATTTTAAAATACTGTATAATAATTTAAGACACTTGAGTTGGAATTACAATAATAAACTGTAAATATATTTTTGGTCCTGCTATATTAAAAAAAAGGTTTTAAGCTCTCTTTAAAAATTAATTTTTTGTCCTCCAATTTAGTTTATTTTTTAATTTTGATCTCTCATTATTAGGCCATTATGTAGTTATTGTGGCAAATATGAGGTCAGTTATGTCTTACATCGATAAAAAAAGTAGATGTTGAATAATTTATAAGTAAGAATATCCATAAACATAATGTCTTAAATTTTTGATAGCTCTTAAGCTTAGTGTGGATCAATCCGCGAACTCTTCTCGTGATCCAATAATAGTATCAGAGTCGATGGTCTGACAAAAGGTTCGACTGAAATTGTTGTGGCAAATGTAAGGTGAGTCTCACATTGTTTGAAAAGAATGTTAGTTCATATTTTATAAATAAGAAAATTAATAAATATAGTAATGTCTTGACTCTAATGTGAATGATCCTCGAAACTCTTCTTAACCCAACAATAATAACTACCACCAAACATCATCGATGTTCATAATCCAAAAAAAAAACATGTCGGCAATGTTCACACTTCACATAGTGCCAACATCTCTTTCTTTTTTGGTAGAACCTTTTTATTGGAAAATATTTTACACATAGTGTCAACATATTTTTTTGCTTACATAGTGTCAACATCTTATTCTTATCGATCCAGCTACAGGATTTGTACATATTTTACATTAAAATCATAATACTATTATTTAAGACTATTAAGCAACAATTATTGCAAGTGGAATATCATATATAACTCAACCAACAACCAATTGATATATACTGAACGGTAGTAGCTAGATAAATACGTAACAAAAAATAAAATATCATGACAAGAATACCCAAAAATTTGCTTCAGATATTAAAATTTAAAACCACGTTATTTTTCCCATTTACTTGAATTTTCGTTGGGTACTTGTATCTAGGGTTGGGAATAGGCCAGGCGGCCTACAGGGGCTTTTGGCCTGG
This sequence comes from Trifolium pratense, assembly GCF_020283565.1. NCBI lineage: Eukaryota > Viridiplantae > Streptophyta > Magnoliopsida > Fabales > Fabaceae > Trifolium > Trifolium pratense. The sequence continues at coordinate 44,195,574 of NC_060062.1, read as the reverse complement.
CCTGTATAAGCCTGGCCTGGCCTGATTATTAAAAATGTCAGGCTTAGGCTTTGAAAACGGCCTGTTTACATAAATAGGCCAGGCTTAGGCTTCTAAAAAGACCTACGAAGCCTGATAGGCCGGCCTGTTTATAATAATAATTATTTATATAATATTATTATTTATATCTTATAAAAAAATATTATTTATAATAATTATTATTTTTCGTAATCGTATTTGTTATTTTATTAGTTTTTAATTATTGTGTTAATCATATTATTAGCTTTTTCTTAATGTTGTAGAAATTATAAAAATTTAAACGTAAACTTTTTAAGGCCTGTTTAGCCTATTTAAAAAAACTATATAGAGAAGCTTTAATGTAACACATGCTTTTAAACAGGCTACAAGGCCAGACCAGGTTTTTAAAAGGCTCAGGCCAGGCAAAAAAAAATAACATTTGATAGGCCGCAGGCCAGGCTCAGGCCTGAAAAAAAATCGTAGGCCAGGCTTAGGCCTGTCAAGGCCTGGCCTGGCCTGGCCTGTTCCCAACCCTACTTGTATCCTACGAAGCTGCAAGACTTGCAAATTTGCATATATTATTTTGGAAAATGCTAAAGAGTGCCACCGGGCACTGGTTAAGACTATTATTATGGAAATTTTATCTCATAAATTGTGCATTCAATGCTTTAAAATGTATAAAATTATTATCTCTCATCATTACTTTTGTTATTTATTTTCTTTTTTAATATGTTTAACAAGTGTCTCGGAACACTGTTTAAGATGACCCTATTATTTTTGACAATTACTATTTTTCTTAATTGATGTTGTTTTAATCGTTTTCTTCATCAATGTTAACTAACATTAACGGTGCCCTTAAGGGCACATGTTAAGAAGATTAATGTGAAAAAAATTTATTGAACTTGTGGTGTATTCAGTTATCTAAACATTAAAATCTTTGTATCATTAAATGCTGTATTTCTATTTTTAGGTAGCTTAACACGTGTCCTTAAGACACAAGTTAACATGACCCTATATTTAATTATTTTAAAACACGTTCTGCTCAATATTTTTTACAAAATATACAGTGAAATGGTTTAAGATAAGATAAAGTGACATGTAAAAACGTATTTTGAGCTAAAAAATATCTAACGTAAAGATAACCATCAACATTGAGTTCATTGGTTACCTCAAAAAAAACGTTGAGTTCATTGGTGACTTTTTCATTGTCTTTGGAATATCCATCGCATACCAAAATATCGTAAACTTTTTCTATTTTATTTTGGTAAACTCATAACATTTTATTTAACCTCTTGACAATAATTATACCCTACTAGCTTTCATATCCAAAACTTGTAAATAAAAAATACTAACATTCAACAATCCTCATCTAGATAGCATATTCCTCATAATTAAAACACTCATCAATTTATCATCAAACTTATCCACAATTTCCTCTAATAATAACATTGATTTATTATTTAATGGACAAAATTTATATGCATTTCCTTAGATGCAGTTTTTCTTGTTCCTTCACAAACAAATAGTTATTTATATTTAAAAAAAGGAAAAGAAAATTGTTTTTAAATAAAAATAACTTCCTTCATTTATCTAGCATAGTAAAAACTGTCTATATGAAACTGAACATAAATTTAGTCCTTATTTAATTTAATTATCAACACGGCAAAGCAAATAAATTCTTTACACTTGGGCCCTCCCAAAATAATGATACAACAATGTTAACATTTACCCACAAACGGCCTTCCACGATCACTAAACGGCAAACTCTATTATCCTTCAAAACGACCCTACCTTTCCCTTACTTCCTTATCCAACTACTGTCGCATTCCACACACGTGCCATTCTCGTGTAACCTAACCTTTCCCTTACACACACATGTTGAAATCACACTCTCACACATCACAACCCCATGGCATGGCATAACCAAAAAACCAAACACCATACATATGATATGAGTGTAGTTATATGTCTTAACTCTTAAGATTAATAGAAAACAATTTTAATTGATAATATAAGATTGAATGACTGAAATTTGTTAAGAAATCTCACATCGGTCGTAGATAGTCTGAATATATCTTTTAAAAAAAGATGCAATTTTTATTTTACAAGTCAGTTTTATAGAATTGAGTTAAACCTAATTCCCAATTCTAAAATGATATCATCCGTTGAGTCATCTGTCTATATATCCATACATAAATTTTAAGATGGTAAAATGTAAACAATTCTCATTTTACAAACTGACTTGTAGAGTTGAATTATTTCTTATTCCCTATTCTAAGATAAATTACAATTACAATACACATTTATTGTTTAATTAACTCCCTAAATAGGCCTATCCAAATCTACATAAAAACAATTAACATTTCTGAAAAAGGAAATGAATATGCCAAAGCATCTATATAATATGTTACATGTAAATTCTAATATCCCATTTCGAACCTACGTAGCATATCCTTGTTTAACACTTTAACTTAGTCAAATATTCAATTTCTTAAATCACACAAAAATTGAATCAAAATCGCATAAACTCATAGTACAATTTTAAATAGTTTAATTCCCTCGAATATTCTCGACAAAATTCTAACTATTCTCATCATCTATATATAAAACCAGACTCTCTCACTTCTCTCCACAAACAAAAAACTATAACCCGAATCCGATCCTAATCCATAACCCGAACCCGTTTCTCTTTCATTAAGTTATCAACATTCAACAATGAATTTTGCTAGAAAGAAACGAGTCACCGATCCGTTAAACGACGAAGCAAAAGCTCGACTCATCGGCGGTGATTTCCGGCAACTAAGCGGTGTTAGCAGCGGAAGTGAACATTCCGGTACCGGCGAATGCGATTCTTCACTGTCTCTCTCTGAGCTAGTGTATGGTTTTTTGGAGGAAGATAATGAAAACGAGAGTGACTCAGCTGGAAACGATTTCGACTCGGAGCGAGTTGACTCGGTAACCGATTGCATGGAATCGGTGAAGGATCTACTACAATTAAGCTCTGAAAACGCTAATGCAGATTCTTACATGAAAATGCTTCGATCACATGTTTCTGAAGCAGCGGTGAAATTCGCATTTCTGAAGAAACAAAACGTTACGCTTTACAATCGGAACGTGATGTCGTTTTTGCGTGAGAAAGGTTACAATGCTGCGATTTGCAAGACACGGTGGGATTCCTCCGGCGGACTCACCGCCGGTAACCATGAGTTCATCGACGTGGTGCGATCTGAATCGTCCACGTGGCAAAACAATAGGTACTTCGTTGAGCTTAATTTCGCCGGACAATTCGAAATCGCACGTCCGACGAGTCGTTACTCGGAGATTCTGAGTTACGTTCCTGAAATTTTCGTCGGAAAATCGGAGGAGTTGAAACGCACCGTTTTGGCTTTGTGTGGTGCTGTGAAACTGTGTTTAAGGAGTGGAGGGTTGAGTATTCCTCCTTGGAGAAAAAACCGGTACATGCAGAATAAGTGGTTTGGACCGTATCGTAGAACCACAAACCCGGTTCAGGGGAACCCGGTTCCTGCTGTTTCTTCTTTCAGTGGCGCTAAATGTAGGTTAGTTGGATTTGAGGACGCTGTTTCCGAGACTAGGCGCGGTGGTGCCTTTGTCCGAACGAGATGATTTTTTTTAACTGCAGATACTGATCCTCCGAGTCAGATGAGATGGCCGAAAGAGATGATTGATCGGGAATTTTTGAAATTTTGTTAGTATATATTTATTTTAATATGAATTTAATTATTAGAATATTGTAGTAGTTTATGGAAGGAATTGGATTGGGTCGAATTTCTGAGAAAAATTATTATATTAAATTAAGATAAAGTTGAATGAAAATGATTGAAGTGTGAGAAAAATAATTTATATGCGGAAAATGTACATCGTTTATAGGCTGATTCTAGAGTGGGAAAGCAAATCATGTCTCTCATTGGTGAAAGGTACTTTTCCACCATTAGATATGTTGAAAAACCAATAAATGGTATGGATTAAGTACAGGATAATTGTTGCTACAGTGTACTATAGTAGGTTTCTTTGACTTTTTTTCATCTACTTTTATGTCAGTGATTTGACACAAAGTTAAAGTAATTTTTTTATATTGTTAGACAAAATAAATTTGTAAATTTTTTTTTTTACCCCTTCAGCAAACACCTTGCGTTAGTTTTTGTTTTGTTTTTAACTTAACTTTATTTAAAATAAAATGGCTCCTTTTTATTATTTTTTTCAATCTCTAAAACAATATCCATTAATAAAGAAATTCTTCTGATTAGCTTAACTCAGTCGGTAGAGTCGTCACATAAATTAAGAAAAGTTGGGGTTTGAATTCTTGACATTACACTTAGTCACCTTTAAGTTGAAATTTCTAATCACTAGGTTACTAAACAAAAATAAAATTAAAAAAATTGGCGGTGGCCAATAATTTCATTCGGAATTGAGATTGAGATTTCAGATAGGTGTTAGAAATAATATAAAATCATTGATGTGACCCTATCCTAAAAGCTTAAGTTTTTGGGATAATCGGTTATTTGACATGGTATCAGAGCCTCTATGACTAAGTGCTCTAGAGTTCGATTCCCGCTCCCCTCACTTTTTAATTAAAAAGTGAAATTTAAGCATATGGTAGGTGGACCTATGCATTATCCACGCTTCAAGTCCAAGTGGGCTCTTGCGTGAGGGGCGTGTTAGAAATAATATAAAACTATTGATGTGGCTCTATCCTAATAGCTTAAGCTTTTGGGATAATCAGTTATTTAACAATGGGAAGGTCAGAAGTAATTTCACATTTTAATTCGAGACTTATTATTTTAACGATAGCACTTCAATTTTCAAATCAAGAGAGAATTAACATTAGAACAGTCAAGAAGATTATCCATGAAGAGTTGCGCATACAAAGGGCGAAGCTCGGTTATTGTTTCTGGTAGCCTTTGCTATTCCATTTTATTTAAAACGCCAAACTTTTCATATATATATATATATATATATATATATATATATATATATATATGTTAGTATCAATTTGAAGATTGTTTACATATGATTGAATAAGTATATTGCTCTTGTTAGTATCAATTTGGAACGTGTATTCTTCCCATGGATATGAGGTGCTATTTATAGACCTTCATAGTGGTGATTTTTGCTTTGGAGACCTCATGATCTCTAGTCATGGAGTGAGTGAGTTTATGGATAAAAATATCTTCCCACTAATTCCTTCATGTTTTGGTCATGGGGTCGTGGGCAAATAGGGTATTGGGTCTCAACCCAATTACTAACACTGTGTTTGGATGTTCAAAGAAATAGGAAAGAGAGAAATAGTGAAGAGATAAATAAAAGAGAGAGAAATAAGAGAGAAGTTGAGTGGAAATTCTATATTGTTTGGATGAATAGAAATAGAGAAGAGGATGAGTAGAAATATGGATAGAGAGAAATTAATAAAAATGAAAAAGACTAATTTATCCTTCATATTTTAAAAAAATAAAAATAAGGAGAAGGACATTTTTGGAAACTACATATTTTCACTCCTTCAACTCACAAATCTCGCCTATTGAGGAGAGATTTCTTTTGGTATGGGACCCACCTAAAAAATTTCTCTCTCTCCTTATTTCTCTCTTCATCCAAACTAAAGAAATACTTTATTTATTTGCTATTTCTCTCTTCTTTATTTCTCTCTCTCATAAATCTATCAAAACAAACAGTTTATTCATTCATTATGATGAGCCCAATCAGAGTGTTAATAGGTCTTGGCGAATTGGACCTTAAGTTACTCGCCCGGTTCAATCCATATAATGTGTTGTCAACAATATCACCATATCGATAAGCATTTATTGTCCATATCTTGTTTCCCTCGGATCATAATTGATGTTTCTACTAAGCTATGAATTGTGAGTTTCAGAAGTAAAAGTCGTCATGCAATATAATGGGTGGATCTGGGTTATGTTTTGAATGTTGATTAAAGAGTCATGGTAGGAGTGATCGATGATAATTATGTGAAGGGTAATGAAGGAATACAATGAATTAGATTCTCAAGTATTGTAGTATTAACAAATTCAACAACTTCACCACGACCGCCATTTCTCTGTTTTTCATCTTTGTAACAATCCAGAATAAGTGGACTCGTCGAACTCGTTTCTAATAATATACTGTACATATTATTTTTATTTTTTTTATAAGTAACAGAACCGATTTTTTTTTGTCGTAGAAAAGTGTTTGTTATTTAATGTGTAATACTTCATCCGGTCCTATATATAAGGATCACATTGAGGAAAAATACATAGACGAATGAGACTTTTTTTATTAAAAGTTCTAAAATATTACTATGTGTTATTCCAAAACTAACCTTAGGAATGTGTCTGTGTAATTAATGCATAAAATTGGAATAATTACATTTTATACAATTTAATAAGGGTATAAAATGGATTATCTATTTAATAAAGAATAAATTAAAAGAGTGTTTCTTATAAAAATAACCAGTTTTTTTCCAAAGTGTTCGTTATATATAGAACCGGAGGAAATAATAATTATGACAAATTGAAAAGAACACTATTATTACAATATTTTATTCCTCGGAAGAAAGAAAACAGAAAAAGAAAAAAAAATTATTAGAACCGGAACGACTTTCAATAGCCGGTTAAAATCACTCTCTCACTTGTGAGAGACATGCTCTATTAACTCACGCTAGCATCCGCCTCGTTTATAACCATTAGAAATGTAGTGGGTCTCAACTTTAAACTTTGTCGGATCGATAATTCCAAGCCATTCATTCAATGAAATGAATGAAACACAAAAATGAAGGACCACTATACGAATTTATACTGAAGAAAACTAGTTAAGGATTTTTTTTTCTCTTCTCAAATAATTTAATGGCTAGAGAATCTAGCTTAAAAATGAATAAATGGAGTGTCCCGAATTTGAAGTTTTTGTTCTTCAAACACGTTAAGGATATTTCTATCTTCTCTTTTTTAGTTTAATTATGTACAGTAAGTAATTAGTATATGCTTTAGTTTGTTTTTGGATTGAATAATAGGCCAATTCTAGGGTGGGAGACCATGACATGTCTCTCACTGGTGCACCATATGATATGTGGATTGGATTGAATGTGTACATGATATTATGGTGTACTGTCAGTATTATATTATTTATATTTTTTTGAAAAAAAAAAGTTTTAAATTTTTCTGGAAAAAAGTTTTCTATCTTTTTTTCGGGCACAAAATTTTCGATTTTTTCTTTTGGAAAAAAAGTTCCTGATTTTTGGGGGAAAAAATTTCGATTTCACATAAAAGCAATTCCAGAGTTTTTCTGGGAAAAAAATTTTCCGTTCTTTTTTCGGGAAAAAAGTTTCGGATATTTTTCAAAAAAAAAAAGTTTTTGTTTTTTTATGGAAAAAGTTCAGATTTTTCCCAAAAAAAATTTCCGATTTTTTGGGAAAAATAGTTTCGAAATGTTCACCTAAAAATTATTGTCGATACAAAAAAGAGTAAAAAAATAGAAAATATTTGAAACTTTTTTTCCGAATAAAATATTGGATCTTTTTCAGAAAAAAAATCGGAAACTTTATTTTCGGAAAATATCCGAAACTTTTTTTTTTGAAAAAAGAACGAAAACTTTTTTGTTCAGCAAAGACTCCGGAATTGTTTTTTTCTAAAATCGAAACTTTTTTCCTTAAAAATTTGGAACTTTTTTTTTCGAAAAAAAAACCGAAATTTTTTTTCCAAAAAAAAATAGAAAAATTTTATCCGGAAAAATTGAAAACTTTTTTTTTTCAAAAAAATTAATAAATAATATAATACTGACAGTACACCATAATATCATGTACACATTCAATCCAATCCACATATCATATGGTGCACCGGTGAGAGACATGTCATGGTCTCCCACCCTAGCATTGGCCTGAATAATATGCTTAGTTTTAAGATTTCAGATAATGTATGTGGTCCCAGATTATGACAAGTAAATAGGGTGAGTAATGTTTTCTGGTGTGATGAGTGTCAGCAACGATCAATTCTTGAATAATTTTGAGGACAGTTGGCTTTAAAATATAGACTGTGTCTGTGGCAGTGGTACCTGTTCCAGACCTGGAGCCATTTAAATTCAATTAAAAGAGAAATAATGGACATGAAGTTTGTAATGCTGTTGAGGTTATCTAGTTTTTGTTTTTATTTTCTTTGACAAGAGGTTACCCAATACACAGCAACATAAATATAAGGCTTAACTACACATTTGGTCCTTATATTTATTTTAGATTTTAATTTGGTCCCTTACGTTTAAAAAATATCAATTTGGACCCTTACGTTTATTTTAGGTTTCAAGTTAGTCCTTTCCGTTAGTTTTGTCACTAACACCGTTTGAACAGTACACGTGTCAGCGTGTCAAAGTGTCACGTGTCAGTCCACGTATGCAAATTAACTGCCACATGTGACAAAATTGACGGAAAGGACTAACTTGAAACCTAAAATAAACGTAAGGGACCAAATTGATACTTTTTAAACGTAAGGGACCAAATTGAAACCTAAAATAAACGTAAGGGACCAAATGTATAGTTAAGCCTAAATATAATAGGTTGTTTGTAGGAATGAGATTCAATGTAGAAATGCAGTTATTGATCTCAGTCGTCTAATCTCAATCAAATTATTGATATTATGTAAATTAGTTAAATTTGATGCAAAGTCAAATAGTCTGATGTTTTTTTGGGTACAAAAGGGGCCGAAGTCCAATATAAAAATAGTCTATTTCTTTTTTGTTGATAATCCTCTAGTTCATAGGGGAAATACACCCTATTAATCCAGAGTTCGGCCGCGAGGTAAGTAAAGTTTGGCTAAGAAATTGTTCCCCCCCAGAAATTGAATACGAGTTCTCTCGAAATTCGTCATTTTTGTATTAACCACTTGAGTCCAATAACTTAGTTAAAATAGTCAGATTTTAAATCAACAAATATTAAATACAACATCGAATTGCGTGAAAAATCACAGCAGCTGATCTCAATTCACGTGAGTGATAAAGAGATTTTAAACATGTGAATATTGAAAGGAGTTGTGCATGAATAAAATTTTGTTAATAGAGAGAGCACATCTTGTTTGATAAACAAATTTTTCAACAAAGGTAGTAACATCATTCTTATAAGAACTAAGATGCGTTTGATTCATAAAACAACAAGACTAGACAGAACATTATATGATAGAACAAAATAATACAAGACAATACAAAATTGTATCGGAGAGATATAAAGCGATAATATTTTTATATTTAAAAATAGAATGAGTATTTTCGTATTTTTATATTTAAATTAACTTAATATTGGGTGCATTTTTTTTTAACCAAACAAACTTAATTCATATCATTAACTAATAATTGTTCAATACATAAGGGAATAATCTCAAATCTATGAAAACTAGCCCAAACATTGGCCGCCCTAGCAAGAGTATGAGCAACCAAATTTGCTTGTCTCCTAACAAACTTAACCTTAAAGTTTACATAAGAAGATGACATAAGAAGAATAATGTCGCTAACAATTAAACTAAATTCCGAATTGCCTCGTCTTCTCGAATGGATAGCGTCAACCAACAACTTTGAGTCACTTTCAAATTTAACTCGAACAAATCCACGATGGATGGCCTCTTTCATAGCATATAATAGTGCCAATGCTTCGCCTTCCACTATGGAATAAAAAAGCTGCTGCCATTGAGTCAAGTCAGCCACAAAATGTCCATTGGTATCACGAAAGTAAAGACCCATAGAAGTAACACCGGACGCAACTACAAACACAGCATCAACATTACACTTTATCCATCCCACTCCTGGTTTCTCCCACCGAACCGACCTAAGATCCTCAACAGGAACAACGTTATGACCCTGCAGTTGGTGGACAGTAAACCACTCATTCCATACGGCGAACGCCATGCTTCCAACTTGGCTCGGGGACTGAATATTGTCATTCCAGATTTTGTCGTTTCGATTATGCCAAATGCACCACAATAACGATGCAACTCGTCCTATCATTGCACTGTCCTCATTTCTGCACATTCGAAACACCCTGTCTGTGACCGGCCCATGCTGGTAAGCTGCATTATGCAGCAACTGTGACAGGCCTGCGACCGACCAACATTCGCGAGTTGCTACGCATCCAAAAAACACACGAATATCATCTTCAACCTCAACATTGCACATAGGACAACTTAGTTCACATTGTACATAACGTTGTCTCAAGCGGGCTCGCGTTGGCAGACACCCCCTACACAACCTCCATAGTAAGTGACGCGTTTTGTGAGGAGATTGAGCTTTCCAAATATCATTCCAATTGCCCTCTACATGGTGCTTGTCGCTTCGAATAATACATCTCATTGCTAGATTGTAACCAGATTTAACTGAATAACACCCATTTCTTTCCTCCTCCCAAACCACGTTGTCCTCTTTAACCAAACTCATAAGAGGGGTTGCGATAATCTCGTCCACTACCCGTCCTGTAAACAAGCTACGAATCTTAGCTATATTCCACGCTTTATAATTCTCAAGTAACAAATCTTTAACAACTAAACTATGCACATCTTCCACTTGAGGTGAGGACACCCAGCGTTCACCCTTTCCGCGCAGCCATGGATCATACATAACACGGATTTTGTCGCCACTACCAATCCGCCACCTACACCCATGTAAAAGAATTTGTCTAGCCTTCAGAATACTACGCCATGCAAAGCTAGGATTATAGCCCAAAGATGCTTCGAGTAACGATGAGCGTGGGAAATACCTTGCTTTAACTAGTTTAGCCACCAACGAGTCCGGATTTTGAATGATGTTCCATGCTTGTTTAGCCACCATAGCCATATTGAACGCTTCAAAGTTACGAAAACCTAAACCACCCTTCGCCTTAGGGCATGCAAGTCTGTCCCAAGCTAACAAGTGGATCCCTTTATTGTTGTTACCTCCGCCTCCCCACCAAAAGGCATTCAACATTTTCTCGATATCGTCAACGAGTGAGGAAGGAAGGATAAACATACTCATAACATATGATGGGATGGCTTGAAGCACATATTTTATCATAACCTCCTTACCGGCCTTAGACAATGCTCTTCCCCTCCAAGAATTCATTTTCTTGGAGATACGGTCCTTGATGTAAGAGAATATTGTTTTCTTACTCCTTCTTATCATAGACGGCAGACCAAGATATATACTTGTTCCTAAAACATGACGGACACCAAGTATACGAGATAGGTCTTTTTTATCGGCAAGAGACATATTGCGACTAAAAAATACTTCGGATTTGGTCAAATTAATTTCCTGACCAGAGGCTAGTTCATAAGTATGAAGAATGCTCATAAGCTGATTTACCTCTGCTACACTTGCCCGACAAAACAAGAAACAATCATCTGCAAACAGAAGGTGAGACACCTCTGGTGCGCCACGACAAATTCTCGCTCCATGAACATCACCCTTCCCAACCGCCTAGTGAATAAGAGAAGTTAAGCCTTCCGCTACCAGAATAAACAGATAAGGAGAAAGAGGGTCTCCTTGTCGCAACCCACGACCCGGTATAATTGGTCAAACTCTGTCATAATTCATGAGTACCGAGTAATTGACATAGCTTACACACATCATTATCCAACGTATCCACACGTCACCAAACCCCATTCTAGTCAGGACTCCACAGAGAAAACCCCATTCCACCTTATCATAAGCTTTGCTAATATCAATCTTTAGTGCTAACTCACCTCTGCGCCCTGTAGTTTTTCTCTTCAAAGCATGAATCACTTCGATGGCAATAAGAGCATTATCAAGAATCGATCTACCTTCCATAAATGTTGACTGCTCCTGGGAAACACACTTATCAAGACAAATCTTCAACCTATTAGCAAGCACTTTAGATATCATCTTATAGACGACGTTGCAGAGAGATATAGGACGCAGGTCTTTCATAGACATCGGATTGTCACATTTAGGAATGAGACAAATGTTTGTTTCGTTAAGACTCGTGGGGAAGTACCCTCTCTCCAATCAGTTAGATGTTGCCAAAAAGATATCATCTCCACATTGCTCCCAGAACCTCTAATAAAAAGCTGGATTAAATCCATCAGGCCCTGGGGATTTATCCGGATGCATCTGAAACAAAGCTTGTTGAATTTCATCCTTTGTAATAGGCGCTACAAGGTAGATATTATTCGTCACACGCCTCTGGATGAGATTAAGGACCGGTTCCTGTGCGCCATTCTTAGGCTTAAAAAGAGCTTCAAAGTATTGTTTCGCTATCCCACAAAGCTCCTCTTGAGTATGAACCTCGGTGCCACCTTCATCGACAAGTTTACTAACCTTCTTTTTCTTGTGACGTGCAGTTGCCGATTTATGGAAGAAACTAGTATTCATATCACCTTCTTTAAGCCAATGCATCTTCGCGCGTTGTTTCCAATAGTCCTCCTCTTGAACCATCAGAAGAGCATGTCGGTCATGAATCTCCTGATATCGTTTGTCCTTCCTCCTCCCCCTAGTTTCCCCTTAACACCGTCATCTCTCTCACACATTCAAGAAAAAGTACTTTTTTCTTTATATTTTTGAAAACGAATTTTATGATGATTTAGTTAAAAATAATAAAAATTATTTTAAATTCAATTTTTATAAATTTAAAAAGTCATTTTGAAAGTCAATAATTTAATTATTCATGTTAAATATTTTAATTTAATAAAAATCACAAATTTTTTAAAAAACCATCTCTAAAAATTAATTTTTGTGAAAAACTATTTAAAATAATTTTTTTCTGAAATTTTATGATTTAAAAAAATTTTAAAAAAAATAATACACTGTAAAAAAATATTTTAAATAATGCTAAAAACAAACACAGCATTGTGCCTCAACACGTCTCATTTCATTTAATGATGAGATTCATTGGTTAAATGTGAAAATTAATTTGTGTTTGAGTTGTGGTAACACTCCTCTCATATATAAATTAATATAAAAGTTAATTTATTTATATAAATTATTTTGGCAAAATTAGTCCTTTATCTTATTTTTTTTGTAACAATTTGGTCCTTTATCTTTTTTTTGTAACAATTTGGTCCTTTATCTTTTTTTTCGTAACACATTGGTCCTTATCTTATTTATTTATAAAAAATAAAGGACCAAAGTGTTACAAATAAAAAAAGATAAAGGACCAAACTATTACAACAAAAGGGACTAAGGTGTTACAAATAAAAGATAAAGGACCAAAGTGTTAAAAAAAAAAGATAAAGGACCAAAATGTTACAAAAAAATAAGATAAATGACCCGTAGTGTAATTTTGCCAATTATTTTTCATTACAATTATTGACTTGCTAAACTGCCTCTATTGCCAACATGCACCATCTTTATCGTTGTGTATGGTGCAGCCCATGTTTTCACCGTTAGATATAGTTAATAGATTTATTTATAAAATCCAACGACAACGTCTTTTAAACTAAGAATTCTCTGTCCTCTGTCTCACAATAACAATTGGTGAAATCGAAACCCCATTTCCCTTCGTATAGCTTCTTCACTCGAACACTTTCGAAGAAACTTTTCATTTATCTCTTTTATTGCAATCTCTGAATATCGTTCCAAATTTGATTACAACATTCACTCATGCTTCGATTTCTTTCAAATGGGTCAAATCTTTTTCAGCATTTTTCATTCACCCAAGTAATTATAAAATCCTTGCCAATTTTCACTCCCGCCACCTATTCGACGAAAGTCCCAGCCGAAAATGAGGTTGAATTGCAAAAAGTTAGTGACAAATGGAAGGATACTACTGAAGTTTTGAGTAAATGGGGTTGTGATGATGATGATTTGACGAGAATATTCACTCGTTGCCCTTCATTACGCAATTCGGATCCTTCTCAGGTTCAGTCGAAACTTTGCTTGCTTAGTGATTTGGGTTTAGGGTCAGCTGAACTTGTGAAGATTATCAATTGTAGGCCTCGATTTTTCAGGACTCGTATGAACGTTAAATTCAACGAGAGGCTTGACTCTCTTATGACATTGTTTGAGTCAAGGGAAATGCTTCATAAGGCCATTGCAAGAAACCCTTCATTGCTATGTGAAAATACCTATAACATTGAAAGTATTGTTGCACAGTATGAAGAGTTGGGTGTGACGAAGAAGGACTTGGTTCAAATGCTGATTTTGCGGCCGACGATCATCTCGAGGACTTCCTTTGGCGATGAGAAGATAGAATATATAAGTAGGACCGGGGTTTCTAAGGATTCGAAATTGTACAAATATGTGGTGACATTAATAGGCATCTCTCGCCTAGAAACGATTCGCGAAAAGGTGTTGAATTTCACAAAGTTTGGTTTTTCGGAGGATGAGATACTTGGTCTTTTTGGGAAGTGTCCTCATATTTTGACATTGTCAACTGATAAGGTTCAGAGGAACATGACTTTTGTTTTAAGTACAATGAAGCTTGAAGCTGAGATAATCTTTAAGTGCCCATATCTCTTGTTTGCAAATATGGAGACTATTTTGAAGCCACGGGCGCTTGTAGCATTGAAGATACAAGATATGGATTCTAAGTTTAAAATACCCTCAATACTCACAGCATTGAGGATGTCAGAGGAGAGGTTTTTAAAATTGTTTGTCAAATGCCATGACAAGGAAATTGCTGATGAATTAATGGAATTTTATAAAAGGACAAAAGAGGTTAAGAGATTAGCGGCTTCATCAAGGAAATTTACTACTAGAGGATTCCCTTTCTGAATTACTTTTATATGCTTTGAAATAAGTTTAGAGCTGAAGTTGATTTCTATTTTGTGGTAATTATTTTTCTGATGATTAATATTAGTTTCTCTGTTTGTCTAATTCAGAATGAAGATTTTTCCAATTAGTTTTATGACAATGCACTGATCCTTATGTATGTTTAAATTGACCCCTATTCCATATTAAATAAGGAAACAGATTATTCTATAAGGATGTGTGGAAAAGAATCCTAAAAGATAACTTTCAATGATTCAATGGGATTGTTCTAGAGGAAGCATGTTAGCTACATAAGTGATAAGAGTGTGTACAAATATACTCTTTTTAGTGAGAGGTTCCTGGTTCAATTCTTTTGTGAAAAATGAATTTCTCGGAGAGAAGTCATACTGTTGTTGTTCTGTTGGTTTTGACTCTTGAACAGGATTGTCTCTTGTAGGAAGATTAATGTGGATTTTATCCAAAAAAGAGATAACTTAACACTCTAACATGATTTATGATAGAATAATAATGCGGGGATATATTTCTCAGGCATTGTAACATTCATAATCAAATTAAATTTTCAGTAGATGGAAGCAAAATGGGTTTTACATTATGATCAAGCCCAAAGAGATCTTATAGAAAGGAGTGTGTTAGGGGTTGGGAATATACACATGTAAAATGCATTCATTGGCCTAGCGATATTTTTTAAGGAATACACAAGCAAATTCAAACATCAACATGCTGTTATATCTGAGATTGCTTTCTCCTTGCTGCATACATCTATCTACTACTGCATTAAGGAAGGTTGACTACTGCTGTTTGGCATTTTCTTTCTGCGTGTTTTATTTTCCTATCTGTCAGCCAGAAAGGCTCTCTACTTAAAGGTGAAAGATTGTTCTCTGAGGGAACTGAAAGATTTTGTTAGCTAAGCTGTTATGTCTGCAACCCAATTCTCTTTTTGTACGGACCACATTACTCTTTGTAGTAACCATAATTGTTTCCATAATTTCTGTTAATTTAGAATATGACCCTGGTGAAGAAGTAGTCACCATGGGGGCTATAGGCTGATATTAAGCCTATTGCACCTGGCAATTTGATGCAATAGGTGATGATGTTATGATTCACTTGTATATAAACTCATGAGGTTGCAGCTTACGGTCTTTGTATATGGCAAAATTTGCATGTTTGGTTGTTTTATGCTGAAGGAGAAACTTCTCTTGTCCTTTGTTCATATTTGTATGATGCTAAGTAGAAGTTATATTTGTGTTGTGCTTATGTTTTTCTCCATGTGAATTTATTCTGTACTGAATTTGAAATTCAGTATTAGAAATTACAGGGGAAATGTAGAGGGGAATAATGATATCAATAGAGGAAAGCCAAGTCGTCATCAACAATTGGTTATAACATAATGGAAAAGAAGCACGTCGAAAGAAGGGTGTGTGAGGATATGAGGTGTATAAGAAGAAAAGGACAATAGGAAATGCATGAAAAGTGTGAGGTCGTAATTCGTTTCTCTATCTGGACTCTCCTTCTCAATAATCTCTCTAATTCTTCTATCTTTATTGTACTCATTCTAGCTAAGTTGTGTTGGGAACGCGGCTTCTGGAAGGTGTTATGTTGCTCAGACTCTTTACTCTCGGTTAATTTAATCAAGGAGGGGGTCACATCACACCATCGCTTTGCAAATGAGATTCATCGTATTAAGAAGCTTTTAGCCAAGGATTGGGAGGTGTCTCTTTCACACACCCTTCGGGAGGGAAATCCGTGTGCGGATGTATTGGCTAAATTGGGTGCTAGTTCTCACTCGTCGTTGGTAAACATTTCTACTCCGCCTATCGAGTTAATTAGACCACTCTGGGATGATGCTTAGGGTGTAGAGTTTATTAGGGAGTAAATCCCTTGTTTCTTTGTTTTTTCCTTTTTCTTCTCTTATGTAACTTATCTTGCTTCATCAATTTGTGTCAAAAAAAAAAAATAATCTTGCTTCATCAATTCAATAAAACAGTCTTAGTGATTCTACTCCATTTTAGGTCCCTTACATTGGTGCTTTCATTGTCACCATGGCAGAGCATGCATGGGTTTCTGTCCAAATAGTGTAGTGTTAGGTCCTCATCAATTTCATGTCTTCTTGGTTAATACCCTGTGGCACAAATACTCCAATTTGAACACCTTATTATGTGATGCACATAGATTGTTTGCTATTTTTTCTCTTCGATTCATGATTTCTATGACTACTCAACATAGTTACAAACATAGAAGCATTGGCGTTGTTCTTGTTGTTTAGAAGCAATTACAGTGAGAAGCCACATGAATACCTTTTATCCAGGTTCATTGAAGCTTGTGAACATTTGGGTGTGTTGAGGAACATCTTGTGATATTTATTGCTACTTTAGGGTGGTCTCAAGATTCTCACCAAATTGTTGACAACAAATCAAGCTCTTCACTGAGTTTAGGCATCGAATCCACTGTTATAATGGCAAATTCAATGCAACAAAAAATCCTGTTATAATAGGACTCATTTCCATGTCTTTGTTTATGTGAGCCTTGATACAATTGTAGAAATATCACTTGCTAATTGCTACACATGTTGTTTGGCTGAACAAAATGAGATGGTCCTCCTCAGTCCTCACTATATGATTGTGCTTAGAATTTGAATGTTTTCAGTTCAATTGAGAACATTGCCTTTGAATAGAATTGTTCACTCAGCATTGAATCCTTATTATGTGATAGTTCACCTAAAGTTGAGAAGGCATTACTTAGTGCATATTCCAAATGTGTTAACATTGAGTTATGTTATGTGGGTTTAGAATCACATCTGGTCTCTTTTGCTGCAAGTTATGCCACACAAAGTTGGAGCTCAAACAATGGCCTACCTTTCCAATGAGTCATCGCAATTCACAGTTCAAGAAAAGGGATTCAAATGAATTTTCACGTACAAAATGAGAACTGAGAAGATTAACTTAACTTGGAGGCAATTTTCTTTTTGAGAGGAACGACAAAAACAACACATATAGAACTGCATCTAAGGTTAGTCTTAGAAATTGTAAAAATTATAAATTGACGAAATATAGGAAATAAAATTACAAAATTAGAAATGAGATGACTAAAATTGACAAAGTAGGAGAATGAAACTACAATTAAGTCATAATTAAGCAATCTAGATAATGCTATATCATTAGATCATACTCCCTCCGTCCCAAATTATAAGGGAAAATAAAAAAATCACACTTATTAAGAAAAAGTAAAACATGAGAATTTGAAGTATGTTTTTGTGGGTTTTCCTTGGAATAAGTTGCATAGGAAGATGTAAAAACAATTTTTATTGGTTGTTGTTTATTGAGAAAATGAGAGAGAGAAGAAATTAAATGCAATTTGCATTTAATTTTATGAAAATAAGGAAAAAAACATTCTTGAAAATGATTTTTCTCTTATAATTTGGGACAAAAAAAATGGGCTTTTTTCCCTTATAATTTGGGACGGAGGGAGTATGTCATATGATTTAAAATATGCCGCATGATCATTTTTTTTTTTTGAAAACTCGGTATCCAATCTAAGGACGACTAATTCGAGGGACACCAATTTCAATATCTACAAGTAGAATTTTTTGTTTTGTATGGATTGACCCAACAGAAGAGTAGAAACACACTCTAAAATTTCAAACATTCACGATCGGACTAATCTAAGAGAGTATCACATGGCCAATCTTGAGTTCATAAATATGAAGAAGAAATTAGAATTGAAAATTTTAAAATGAAAGAACAAAAGTGCAATTAAACTTTTAAAATATGAAGTATTTATTTTACATTTTGGTGCAAAAAAAATGGTCTACCAACATTAACTTTTCAAATTCATTTATATATGTAAATTATTAGATAAATCTAAAAAGTAAATTTTGTTTATCATCTACTAGTATGGTCTACCAACATTTGCCAGCTAAGCTAAATAGGACCTTGGTGACATCGCACCACATATTTGATAAACTGATAAAGTTGTTGTTCATACTTCATACTCATACATAGCTTATTATTCCACATTTTTCTACTTATTATAATTATAATCTTCTTACAACCGTTGACTTCATCAAAACTCAAAATCAACCAATGTATTCATCATCATCATCTTCATCCACCAATCCACAATACCTTCATGACGTATTCATAAATTTCAGAGGTGAAGACACACGCAGAACATTTGTTTCACATCTTTATGCAGTCCTCTCAAACTCTGGAATCAACACTTTTCTCGACAACGAAAAGCTCGAAAAAGGCGAAGAAATTGGACATGAATTACTTCAAGCAATTACTGTTTCTCATATATCAATCATTGTTTTCTCAAAAAGTTATGCTGAATCTAGTTGGTGTTTAAATGAATTGGATAAAATTATGGAATGTCGTAGAACTCAAAGTCAAGTTGTTTTACCTGTTTTTTATGATGTTGATCCTTCTGTTGTTAGACATCAGAAAGGTGAATTTGGTAAAGCTTTGGAAGTTAGTGCTAAAAGTAGGTATATAATTGAGGAAGTTATGGAAAGAGTTTTGAATAGATGGAAAAAAGTTTTGACTGAAGCTTCTAATTTGTCTGGTTGGGATGGAAGCACTTTCAGGTAGTTTAATCAATGATTTTTTTTGTTGTTAATTGAGCTGAAAAATGAAAATTACTAATATGTTGCTATAAAATCTTATATGTTTGTGCAATTAGTTGTTTTTAGTATACTTTTAGTGATGTTTTAGTCTTGTTAGGTAGTGTTTTGATCAGCATTTGAGACATGTAGTAGGTGGCTTTGTTACATATTTGGACACAAAATTTTGACATTGTATACCCGATATCGTGTAAAAGTCTCATATAGGATGTGAGATAGCTTGAACATGAGTTTATAAGGAGAGACAATTCTCATCTTACAAGCCGGTTTTGTAAGGTTCAGTTAGGTACAACCCAAATTCTAACATGGTACCAGAGCTTCTCGAAGATATGTTGGATCACCTGCTATCAGGTTTCCACTATCGAGCCATCTGTTTATATCTACGCACCAATCTCAATATTGTTGGGCTGAGGGAGTGTGTTAAGTTAGACCCAACCCAAATTTTAAGAACACCCGTTTTCAGTGTGTTGGATTCTAAGGAGAGAGAAATAACTAATATTAATATAAAAATGGAAACCATATAAGATGTGCTCGGAATGCAGTGTATGTCTAACAAACATTTCTATTGTTACGTTGTATAAGAAACTTGAAGTATCTAGGTAAGAATTTGTAGTGATTTGTAATTGGCTAAATTACTAACAGGTGGTTGTGACATTTTGTAGTGGCTTTGTTATATTGTACAATAGACTTGTAGTATCTAGATAAGCATTTGTTTGGCATGTGTGTGAAATCTTATTATACTGGACTGGTGTTTCTGCGATCTTACACGTTGTTTGAGAATTTGGAGATTTCCATATTATAGGAGAGATTTTGTCGAAATTTTGTAGAACTCTTTTAAAAATACATAGGTTTAATGCTTTAATGTTAGATTTCATACTTGATTAGTGCATCGTTCACGAATCACTACCTAAAATCGGCTTGTGACAAAGTTGCTGAGTTTCTCTTAAGGAGTAAGTTGTTGATTTCATGTAGTTTACTTATATTTTGAGTCTATTAATATATAGACAGTCTTTGGTTATTTATGTTCATTATGTCTGTTTTATAATTATTTATATTGCAGGAGTGACCGTGAATTAGTGAATAAAATTGTTGAGGCCATTTTACCAAAACTAGACAACAGTACCTTGCCTATAACTGAATTTCCAGTTGGGTTGGAATCCCATGTGAAGCAGGTGGTTGGGTTGATTGAGAAACAAGCGGGCAATTTTTGTATAGTAGGGATCTGGGGCATGGGAGGATCAGGCAAAACAACTGTAGCCAAAGCTGTCTACAATGAAATTCATCGTAGATTTGATTGTACAAGTTTCATCGAAAATATAAGGGAAGTTTGTGAACAGGATACTAGAGGGCATATGCATTTACAACAACAACTTCTTTCAGATGTCCTCAAAACAAAGGAGAAGATACATAGCATTGCGTTGGGGACAACTAGGATCCAAAAAGTGGTTTCTGGAAAAAAAGCACTCGTGGTACTTGATGATGTGACCGATTTTCAGCAAATAAAAGTCCTATGTGGGAATAATAAATGTTTTGGTTCTGGAAGTGTGTTAATTGTTACAACCAGGGATGTACACATACTTAAGTTACTTAAAGTTGTCTCTGTCTATAAAATGGAGGAAATGCACAAAAACGAGTCCCTTGAGCTATTCTCTTGGCATGCTTTTAGAAAAGCAAGTCCTAAAGGAGGCTTTAGTGAACTCTCAAGAAGCGTGGCTGCTTATTGTGGAGGGTTACCATTGGCTCTTGAAGTCCTTGGATCCTACTTATTTGATAGGACAAAACAAGAATGGACAAGTGTACTATCGAAGTTAGAGAGAATTCCCAATGATCAAGTGCATGAGAAGCTGAGAATAAGCTATGATGGTTTAAAGGATGATATGGTAAAGGATATATTTCTTGACATATGCTGTTTCTTTATTGGTAAGGACAGAGCCTATGTTACAGAGATACTTAATGGCTGTGGACTTTATGCTGATATTGGAATAGCCGTCCTCATAGATCGGAGCCTCCTAAAAGTTGAGAAGAATAACAAGATTGGAATGCATGATTTAATAAGAGACATGGGAAGAGAAATTGTTCGCGAAAGTTCAGCAAGAGAGCCAGGGAAGCGTAGTCGATTGTGGTTACACGAGGAAGTACATGATGTTTTGACAAAAAATACTGTAAGAACTTTCTCTGTATACAATTTCAAACTTTTGATTTCCATAATCTTATCAAGATCATAAAGTTCTGTTTATTTCTGTTTTTTCTCTTCATAACTAATGGCTGACAATTGCGGGATTCATAATCTTAGTGTGCTTGGGTTCTTCCGTTTTATGAATCACTTTCTAGCAAGCCAATGAAAAGCATTTCTTGTTACTTTCCTCAGATTTCTTACTTCACATGCAGGGAACAGAAACTGTTGAGGCACTGATTTTGAACATGCAAAGAACAGGCAGAGTTAGCTTTAGTACTAATGTTTTCCAAGACATGAAGAAACTGAGACTTTTACAACTTGATCGTGTTGACCTCACTGGAGATTTTGGGCATCTTTCCAAAAACCTGAGATGGGTCAATTGGCAACGATCTACCTTCAACTCTGTACCCAATGACTTTGATCAGGAAAATCTCGTTGCTTTTGAATTAAAACATAGCAATGTTAAACAAGTTTGGAAGGAAGCCAAGGTATAATATCATTTTCTTAAACTCGGGTTGATCACAATAGTATCTGTTGCCACCATTTTATTTCCCATTTTCCTCTCTAATTTTTCTTTTAAATGATTATTTTCTTGCAGTTTTTGCAGAAGCTAAAAATTCTCAATCTCAGTCATTCCAGGCACTTGCAAAGCACCCCTGACTTTACAAAATTACCGAATCTAGAAAAACTCATTATGAAGGATTGTCCAAGTTTATCCGATATACACCCGTCCATTGGAGATCTCAAGAATCTTCTTCTCATAAATTTGAAGGACTGTTCAAGTCTTGTCAATCTCCCAAGAAAGATGTATAAATTGAGAACAGTGAAAACTCTCATCATTTCTGGTTGTTCAAAGATCGTCAAATTGGAAGAAGATATAGCGCAAATGAAATCCTTGACAACTCTAATTGCAGCAAACACTGGTGTCAAACAAGTGCCTTTTTCGATTGTTAGATCAAAAAACATTGGATATATATCCCTATGTGGATATGAAGGATTATCACGTGATGTTTTTCCTTCTATCATTTGGTCTTGGATGTCACCAACAATGAATTCCTTAGCACGTATTCCCCCATTTGGTGGCATTTCAATGTCTCTTGTTTCCTTGGATGTAGATAGTAAGAATTTGGGTTTAATCTATCAATCACCAATACTTAGCAGCGGTTCAAAACTTAGATGTGTTTCGGTACAGTGTCACTCAGAGATTCAACTGAAACAAGAATTGAGAAGATTTATTAATGATCTTACTCAGTTGGAAATATCGCTTGCATCACAAACCTCAGATCTTTCCCTGAAATCTATTTTGATTGGAATGGGAAGTTGCCACATAGTCAACGAGACTCTTGGCAAGAGCTTATCGCAGGTTCTTTCTCCATCCTTCCACCTTTAATGATTTTCCATTTATATTTGTTTTCTTAAGTGGAAAAGTTTTGTAAAGAATAAGATAGAAATTTATTCAAGTATGTCTATAAGATAAACTGATATAAATGCTAGGGTCAAACATGTAACATAAAAGTATTATTTTCTAGATTCTACAGTTATATGCTTAAAAAAAATCCCTTGTTTCACAACCAAGCATGCTTAATTACACAAACAACTAAGCATATGTTAATGATACAGGGACTGTCGACCAATGATTCAATTGCTTCTTTCCTTCCGGGTAACAATTATCCTTCTTGGTTAGCCTATACATCTGAAGGACCATCAGTATATTTTCAAGTGCCCGAGGATAGTGATTGTGGAATGAAGGGAATAACTTTATGTGTTATTTATTCATCGACACTCGAAAACATGGCAACTGAATGTCTCGCTAGTGTTTTGGTCATTAATTACACAAAATTCACTATTCAGATATACAAGAGAGACACAGTAATCTCCTTTAATGATGAAGATTGGAAGAGTGTAGTATCAAATTTAGAGGTTGGTGACAATGTAGAGATTTTTGTTGCTTTTGGGCATGGATTGACCGTTAAGGAGACGGCTGTTTATCTAATATATGGTCAGTCAACTGCAATGCAAATTGAGCCATCAGTTACTGTCGAAGTTGAGCCAATACCTGAAGTGGCGGCGCAACTATTACTTGATGTGAAAACGGAGCCATTACCAGGAGTGGAAGCGCAACTATCACCTGATGTGAAGAAAACGGAGCCATCACCACCAGCTGTGGAAGCGCAACCATCACCTGATGTGAAAACGGAGTCGCCACTTACTGTCAAGACTGAGCCATCACCAAAGCCAAATGAGAAAATCTTTGTAAGACTCGCAAAGAGCGTCAGAGTTTGTTTTTGCTTGAACCAGAGTCCAAAATTGAGATCTTAGCAATTTTTTTATTGGGAATACCTTTGTCCCCAATATGGGATTCCCTTGTATGTCTTTTGTAATATTTTTTTTGTCAGAGAGGATGAACAATACTTGTGTTTTATATATACACAGTAACACAGATGAAGTGTTTTTCACAAGCTAACAATTATTACATTTGTCTGACAGTGTAATGTAATTTTACACTCACAACATATTTTTGAAACATTTACTCAGTAAGTACGTGTCACCTCCAAATTATTTGTTTTTCTGCTTAATATATTTTACTATGCCTTGGCTTGGCTCCTAGGCATACTATATGGGCAGATTAAAACATATTGATAATAATAAGTTGAAAATTTTATTTTCTTCCCAATAAACTTTATCATATCTTGACTCCTAGAAAGACTATATAGGTGAATTAAAACAGATTGATAATAAACATTTTTAAGAGATATTCATTTTTGAAATCATGACTTTCTTTGCTAGTAAATTCTATATTGTCTTCACATTCCTCTGTCTTGCCCTTCTTATTTTCACATGCGGTACAAATTAACTAAGCAACCTATGTTTCATCTTTTGTGCTTCTTCAATTTTAAGCCTTATTTAAGTTCTTAATTTACTTTATTAATTATTATTTTTTTCTTTTTATGTGTAGAGGTGGAGGCAGAATTATGTGCATGGAAAAGTAAAACATGGTTAGGGCCTTGTTCTAGAAGCTTGGACTGTAATTCAGAGTGCTTGAAGTCGGAGAATGCATCACACGGTGCTTGTGGAGGCTATGGTTTTGATTGTATTTGCTTCTTCAATTGCTGTGGGATCGAATAGCACAATAGTGTGTGAATTGAAAATAAAAAAACTATAAAATCTCTCATTAGGCATCAGAGTATACAATAGTGTGTGGCTGTGACATAGCATCCACCAATGACTATAGCTTTACCATTTCTGTTCGGTTAATTTTTTTTTTTTATTGTAATGATAAAAGTAGGGAATAATTTGATACATCATCAACAACTCACAAATCATGTGTGACTTTAAATACAGTTATTATTAATTAAAGTTTACACTTAAGTCATTAGGTTTGATCTAGTGGCGAGAGATTTGAGTAGTATGCATGAGGTCCTATGTTCGATCCTTGTTGCAACATTGTAAAACAAAAAAAAATTTCTGTTTTACACTTACAACATATATAAATAAAATTCTTAAAACAGGACCAAATGTTAATTGATTCAGTGGTGATTGACGCTGAACTTGGTAGGGAGGACCATAGTTCGATCCTCCGCAACTGCATTTAGGATGAGACTGGAACCACTTGATGCCAGAACTCGCCCCGAACTCTGGACTACCAGGGCCCCTTCCCATAGGAACCAGAGGGTGAAAACCCAAAAAAAAAATTCTTAAAACAATTCACAAGCTGTACCTTTTGCGAAATTGTTAGGTCGGATATTGCGACCAAAGTTCAAACCCAGCGTCTTCATTTCATCTACTTATGGGTGAGTTTTTAATGGCTATTGTCATTTCATCTATCTATAAAAAAAAATATTCTTGAAACAATTACTTACTAAGACATGTGTCACATCCAAATTATTTGTTTTTCTGCCTAATAATATATTTTACCATGCCTTGGCTGCTAGGCATACTATATGGGCAGATTAAAACCTAGAAAAAAATTGTAAATTTAATTTTCTTTCCATTAAACTTCGCCAATGTCTTGACTCATAGAAAGACTATATGGGTAAATTAAAACAGATTAATAATAATAAATTGAAAATATAACAACAAAAAATCTCAAGCCTGTTCTCAAAACTTTCAAGCTAGATCATATAAAAAAAATTCAACTAGTATTGTCATCTCTTTGGTCTACCTATCTTGCTTTCTATTATATATTTACATATTTTATAAATCATGAGTTCCTTTACTAGCAAATTCTTCATTGTCTTCACATTCCTTTGTCTTGCCCTTCTCCTTATTTTCACATGGGGTACAAATTAACTAAGCACCTATATTTATTCTCTTGTGCTTCTTCAATTTTAAGCCTTATTTAAGTTCTTAATTTACTTTATTAATTTTTTTTCTTTCTTGTAATGTGTAGAGGTGGAGGCAGAATTATGTGCATGGAGAAGTATAGCATGGTTAGGGCCTTGTTCTAGTAGCTTGGACTGTAATTCAGTGTGCTTGGAGTCGGAAAATGCAACACATGGTGCTTGTGGAGGCTATGGTTTTGATTGCATTTGTTTCTTCAATTGCACAAACTATTGATATTTTGAACAAAATAATAAGAGTTTAAAGGATATGAATACTTATTGTAAACTAGTTTACATTTCAATAAAAACTGTACCAATATGTTCAAATGACACCTTTCATTTTAAACAAGAAGACAATTGTGAAATTATCACAATAATCTTTAGCGACCTTACCTATACTGTCGATAATACAAGCCCCAAGGTTAAGTTCCACAACAACAATTCTTGAATATGTAGCCTCAAGGCACACCACAAATTCTACCTTTTATAGTAGAAGTAGCATGGACTATTTTAAACACCGATTAATGAAGCAAAAATAGTAATTTAATATTGGAGTTTATGCAGTCAACTCCTCAAAAGTTCAAAAGTGTTCTTTTCTATTCAAAATTTTCTTTTTTTGATTTCCTTAACCAGTGTCCCAAGAGCACCGGTTAGCATGACCCTATTTTTTATTCTTCCATGATACCGCTCCTCCAACCATAAGAGAAAAAGTCACGCGAAATATGAAATTCTTTCAGTCCACATATATATTAAGTTTAAATCCGAAGAATTGTTGATCTTATTGTTTATGTTTGAATATATTTTATCTCTGCACTCTTTTTTCCTTCATCAAGATTTTATCATCCTTAGTAAGATTTTTAATGAGGCGGAGAGATTATATTACACCTTGGGTTTTGGTGTCTAGCCCCCCAAGGTTCCTTTGTATCCTTCTTATTTTATTTTACTTTAATATATTTCACTAGGGTATTTTTTAGGTGGCTTTTTAAGGGTGTCATTATAGTTGAGATGTCTTAGATGCCACCTTTGTACTCTTTTCGCCTTTATAAAAAAAGAGGCATGATATTTAAACACAAAATCTCAAGCCAAATTTTTGACAACGTATGGGCATTACAGTGTGCACGGAAACCAATAAAATGGATTATATTATTTAAAAATTGAAAAAAGTGTTTGGACAATATATTTGTCCTATTTGTGTTCATAAACTGTGTCAGCATAACATTTCTCATAAAAAAAACTATACCATACTCCCAAATGCTACAATATATGAAATGTTGTATGAGTATTTTTTTTATCAAGTAGTCTAATAACTAGAAATTCACCACTTGAAGTAAATAAGTGGAAGATCTGGGTTCGAACTTCAATCTTACATATAAAATGCAATATTCTTACCAATTAAGCATAAGTTCTACATAACTTGTGTGACATTTTTTGAGCGGTCGAGTTTTGATGTAATGTTTAGCTTTATAAATGAGATATTTAACTTCGAGAAATATTTAACGGTTGATGGGCAACATTAATGTATGTCTAATGTAACAATGTAATTCATTGTGAAATATTGTCATTGTTGGTCAATTACAAAACACAGTAAATTTTTTTTGAAGAATTTCTCTTTTATGTTACACGGGTTCTCCATATTAGTTACAGAACCCTCTCAACAACACTGCCACTCTTAAATTAAGAATAATAATACTCCATCCGTCTCAAAACTTTAGTCATTTTGGAGTTTTGCACGGAGATTAAGAAATAATAAAAAATGATAAGTAAAGTCACTTTTACCCTTACTTTATTAAGAAATAGAAAATATATTTAATTAATGTTTTAACTTTAGGAAGAAGTATAAATGATAAAGTATCACTAAACGTGCATTGATTTTTTTAAAAGGACTAAAGTTTTAGGACAAAACTAAAAAGATAAAAAGACTAAAGATTTGGGACGGAGGGAGTACCATTTAACAATTTTTTCGGTAGATAAACAAAATAAAAATAGTCATTAAAATTTTAACATTTCTACCGGTTGACACAATTAATTAATTTATATTTCTTCAAAAATAATCAATTGGTCAACCTTAATATTCTCTAATATTTAACACTATGGTTCCCAAAAACATATGCCACGACCCAACAACAAAGATGAAGCCAAGAAATCATATAAGATATCACCTTAATTAGGCTGTATCATTTATTTTATTTAATTGATAATATTCATTCCTTTAAAGTTGTTCAATTAATTAGCTAGTCAACCTTAAACCATAATCATAAAAAGAAATAATATTTAACACTATGGCTCCACACCACATGGTTTTCACCTACTATTATACCATATTTTTGAGAAAATAATTTTGCCACGCAAACTCATAATTAATTCATTCACTTTTAATTTAAGGAAATTAATAGTTCTATAAATTTGAGTGATTTCAGGTCAATTACATTCCATGCAAAACACACTGATAAGAAGAAAAAAATATTCATTCACATATCACTATGGGAAAAATCAGTGCTTCACTTGTTCTAATTCTCCTTGTTGGGGCAATGTTTCTTGATGGTTATGGTGCTGAGGGTGTTGGAACTGGTAATCCACCAAAGAAAGAAGACGATGTCTATAATTCTCGAAAGTTTGGACAGTGTATTGATTGTATGATTTTCTATAATGTGTGTGTGCTTAATCCTTTCCTTTGGCCTTTGTATCAGATGTTTTGTCCTTCTAAGGATCTGAAGTTTTGTCCTGGTAGCAGTGAGGCTCTTCACCATGCAGGTCATCTTCCATGATCAGAGATATATATTCAAGTCATGGTTTGCTTGTGTGAGTTATTAATATATATATACCTATATGACTATATCTATATATAATATATCTAAAATAATATTGTGATGAGTAAGAGGGTATTTTTACATCACAACTTTATAGCTAAATAACCTTTATGGGCAGGGCAGGGTCTCTTCTTGGGGTATATGTCTTGTGGCGGAGTGATATGATATAATATAATATAGTTTATTTTTGTGTGTGAACTTTGTATTATGGTGCCATCTTATTATGGTTATTATAAATAAAAGTATGGATCTTCTGTGCCTCTAGCAAAAATCTACTACTTGTCCTTAATTTGCAACTGCAAAACCAATTCTTCAGTAGCTTTTGTTCCCTGTGGCACAAAGAAAACCTTAATTTGTCCTTAAGTTACATGAAGACACATAAATTGTTTTTTTTTTTTTTTCCTTTTCTATACAAGCAAATCACACTTAACAGAAGTTTCTCATTTAAATTAAAGAACAAATTTTATGCAAGCAAATCATACTTAACAGAAGTTTGTCATTCATAAGCAAACAACAAATTTTGCATATACAAAGTCTGACATCTCATGAATTGTTATGCAAGCAAATCACACACCATTATTAATTGCCTAAATTTGTCAGGTACAATTCTGCTGCACCAGGTTTATATTCAAAAAGATAATTTGATCAAGTAAATTTGTTTGTTTTATGTGAAGTAAACATCAGAATCGTTAGAAATGGAACATTGAATGAGAGAAACAAAAACATTATACCCTGAGTTTGTGTCTTAAACTACACCACGAAGTAAAATTTAATTTTCAATATACAGAAGAAAATAAATATATGAAAATAAATATTTGAATGAGAGAAACAAAAACATCATACCCTGAATTTGTGTGTCTTAACAAATATACACAACACATGCAACAGACTATTAAGACAATAGGTCTGCCCGATAAAAAATTGCCGCGATCTCTATTCTGAATCAAGCATAAACATTCTCCAACTCTCATTCTTGACAATACGAGATGGTTCTACTTTCACATCAGGCGATGATTGTACATCCTCTTCAGGTGATGGCTATGTCTTCACATTAGGTGATGGCTCTGGCTCCAGTTTTGCATTTGTAGATGGATCATATATTAGATAGACAGCCGTCTCCTTAACATCCAATCCATGACCAATAGCTACAAAAATCTCCACACTGTCACCAAATACTAAAGTTGATATTACACCTTGCCAATCTTCATCATTGAACGACATTATTGTATCCCGCTTGTAAATCTGGATAGTGAATTTTGTATAATTAATAATCAAGACACTAGTGAGACATTCATTTGGGAGGTTTTCAGGTGTTGATGAATAAAGAACACACGAAGTTATTCCCTTTAAGCAGCGATCACTATTCTCAGGCACTTTGAAATGTACTGAAGGTCCTTTGCACTTATAGGCTAACCAAGAAGGATAATTATCACCCGGAAGGAAACAATCACTAGAATTGGTTCCCAATCCCTGTTGTATCATGAACATGTGCTTAGTTATATATGTAACTCCAATTATCTTATTGCAAATGAACATTTTGTGGCACTATTTATCGTGTCAAAATAACACATAAAAATATACAAGTTAATCGAATTAAAGCAGGCAATGTAGTTCCTTTCCAATTTCTAACAACCCGGCTTTCACAGTAACAACCGTATGATGTTATCATTAAGTACGAATGGTTTTTTGTAGACATGCTAAAATGTCTGGCTCAATACTGGTTTTTAAAAATGCCTTAGTTTTATTCCAGTCAATTCTAGCAAGTAAATCACTTCTTCATGAATATAAAAGGCATGTGAGCCAACGTATGCAACAACTTGAAGCATTGTTTTCCAATTTCTAACAACTCGGCTTTCACAGTTACAACCGTATGATGTTATCATTAAGTATGAATGGTTTTTTGTAGACATGGTAAAATGTCTGGCTCAATACTGGTTTTTAAAAATGCCTTAGTTTTATTCCAGTCAATTCTAGCAAGTAAATCACTTCTTCATGAATATAAAAGGCATGTGAGCCAACGTATGCAACAACTTGAAGCATTGTTTTCTAATGAAGGAGATGAAGTAAATGAAAAAAGGATGTAGTTATCTCAAAATTAAATTCACTTCTATGTTACACATCTGAATAAATTAGTTTATCTGATAGATACCTGAATAAATTTCTTGTCACTTTCAGAAACCTTTATACTACTATTTAATGTAATAAAGAAAAAGAAAATCATTCCATGTTCTCTTAATTAATATCAGTTAATGGTGAAAGGATAGAGAGGAACCTGTGATAAGGTCTTCCCAAGAGTATCGATGACTATTTGGGAGCTCCCCATTCCAATCACAAGTGATCTCAAGCAGATATTTGAGATCAGTGGTCCATGTGATGTTGTTTCCAACTCAACAAAATTCACATCATATAGATCATCAAGAAATCTTCTTAATTCTTGAGTTAATTGATTCTCTGAGTGGAATTGAACCCAAACACTTCTAAGTTTTGTAAGGATGTTAGGCATTGGTGATTCATAGCCCATATTATTACTCTCTACTATATCCAAGGAAACTCGAGACAATGAAATGCCTCCAAATGGAGAAACATCGGGTAGGGAATTTATGGTTGGTGACATCCAAGACTTGATGAGAGAAGGAAAAACATCACGTGTTAATCCTTCATATCCACATAGAGATATATATGCAATGCTTTTTGATCTTAATATTGAATAGGGCACTTCTTTGACACCAGAATTGGTTGCAATTAGAGTCGTCAAGGATTCCATTTGCAATATATCTTCTTCCAATTTGTCAATCTTTGAACAACCAGAAAGAATGAGAGTTTTCACTGATATCAATCGATACACCTCTCTCGGGAGATTGTCAAGACTTGTACAGTCCCTAAAATTTATCAGAAGGAGGTTCTTGAGATCTCCAATGGACGAGTGTACCTCAGACAAACTTGGACAATCCTTCATAATGAGTTTTTCTAAATTTGGTAATTTTGAAAAGTCAGGGGTGCTTCTCAAGTACTTGGAATGACTGAGATTGAGTACTTTTAACTTCTCCAACAACTACAGAAAAATAAGAGAAGAAGATGGGAAATGAAAAGGTGCAACAGATTATAATGTCATCAGCCTTTGAGTTATAAAAAAAAATATTGTACCTTGGTCTCCTGCCAAACTTGTATAACATTGCTATATTTTAATTCTAAAACAACTAGATTTCCTAGTTCGAAGTCATTCGGTGTAAAGTTGAAGTTAGATCGTTGCCAATCAACCCATCTCAGTTGATTGGAAATTAACCCATAATCTCCAATGAGGTGAACACCATCGAGTTTTAAAAGCCTCAGCTTTTTCATCTCCTGGAAAGCTTTAGTACCGAATCTAATTCTGGCTGTTCTTTCCAACTTTAAATTCAATCCCTCAACAGTTTCTGTTCCCTGCATGCGAAGTAAAAAAATGTGATAAAAGTAAGGGAAAATGTTTATCATTTGGCTTGCTTGCTAGAAAAGTAGGTAGCACCAAGCCACGAACACTTGATACTGAGGGTGTGTCTTGTATCTAACTCACGTCGGTGTCAGACAATATACCAAAATGTGTGATTATATTCAATTATTTCTTTTATTTCAACTTATTGCCATGGTGTCCATGGAGCAGCCTAAGGACATTTGTAATGAACATGAGAATGCAACTGATGCATCCAAATAATTTCAGCCAACAGTTATGAATAGAAAAACTAGTCCAGAAACAAACAAAGAGTCTTGTGATATTGATAAAAATTATAGAAGATGCTTTAAAGTTCTTACAGTTTCATTTGACAAAACTTCCAGCACATCCTCAGGAAAACACAATCGACTATGCTTTGCAGGCTCTTTTGGTGAACTTTCGCCAACAATTGCTCTTCCCATGTCACGTAGCAAATCATGCATTCGAAGCTTTTTATTCTTTTCAACTTTTAGGAGGCTCCGATCTATGAGGACAGCTATTCCAATATCAGCATGAAGTCCACAGCCATTAAGTATGTCTGAAACATAAGCTCTCTTCTTTCCAATGAAGAAACAACATATGTCAAGAAATATATCCTTTATCGTATGATCTTCTAAACCATCGTAGCTGATTCTCAGTTTCTGTAGCACTTGATTGTTGGGAATCTTCTCTAATTTTGATAGGGCACTTTTCCATTCTTGTTCCGTCCTCTTATATAAGTAAGATCCAAGGACTTCAAGAGCCAGTGGTAATCCTCCGCAATAAGCAACTACATTTCTAGAGAGTTCACTAAACTCTTTTTTAGGACTTTGTTGTCGAAAAGTTGAAGGGACTGATTTTCGTCCATTTCTGTCATTGTGAAGACACGGTCAGCACCAAGTGACTTGAGAAGGTGTAAATCTCTAGTTGTAATAATCAACACACTTCCTGAACCAAACAACTCAGGATTTGCACACAGATTTTCTAATTGATCTGCTTTGGTCACATCATCGAATACAATGAAAGCCTTTTGCCCCCAAAGTCTTGTCTCGATCTTAGTTATCCCCGATGCAATGCTATGAATCTTCTGCTTTATTTTGAGGAGATCGGAAAGAAGTTGTTGTTGTAAATGAGTAATCCCTTTACTATTATTATTACTATTATCACAAACTTCTCGAATACTTTCAATGAAACTGGTTCTACCCTCGAATCTACGATGGATTTGATTGTAGATGGCTTTGGCCAGCGTTGTTTTCCCGGATCCACCCATTCCCCATATCCCTATCATACAGACTTTGCTTGATTGATCATCAATAAAGTTGGTGACTGTTTGCACCCAGGATTTCAATCCAATCGGATATTTAGTAATAGACAACAATGAGATATCTAGTTTTGTCGAAATGTCCTCAGTAAGTTTCTTTATCAGTTCAGCTTCATTCCTTGGGTAATAAATAATAATAAATAATAATAATAATAATAGTTATTATAAAGACAAAGAATGAGCATAAATTATGAAATAATACTAATCTCAACAAAAATTGGCTTTATCATCGAATAAGTATTGATTACCTCGAATTGGAGGCATCGAAGCCAGATAGATTTGCAACATCGTTAAGTGCCTTCCTCCACTTGGACATGAGACCTTCAGTTTTTCTTGCCTTACTCATCTTCTCGTTACCAGTAAGTTTCAAGACTTTTCCAAAATCACCTGTCTGTTTACGGACAGATGACGCGTTAACATAGTAAAATAGGGGTATAACCTCCTGGCCATAAGTATTTTGGCATTCCATGATGTGTACCAGTTCATCAAGACACCAGCTAGATCCTGCATATTTTGGTGAGAGAACAATAATACATATCCTAGACCCTTCTATTGCCTTCTTTAGTTGTGTTCCCAGCTTTTTGCCCTTTTTAAGCTTCTTATCGTCAAGAAAAGTGTAGATTCCCGCGTTAGAGAGTGCAGCATATAGATGAGAAACGAAATTGCCGCGAGTATCCTCCCCTCTGAAACTTATGAACACGTCGTATATCCATGGATGATCGGACTTATAAGCACGAGATTCGCGAGGATAGGATGGATCATTGGACTTATCATTATTGATTCCCATTCCCTTGAGAGATAATTTTAAAAATGAACTATAACTACCGGATGGATGATGATCGGACTTATCATTTTTCTTGTCTCTGACACTTGAGAGCACGTCGACTTTCAGTGGATGATGAGAGGAGAAAGACATTGTTTGGATGGATGGATTTCAATGAAGTCAACGATTACCAAGACAAAGCACAAATGCAGAACAAAGACTTGGTAATCGTTGGAGAAATGTTGTTTAAATACTAAATAAAATAGATAGACTTATATAACACTAACACACAAATGTTAATAAAGAAATTGTGCATTTAATAGTTAAAGGTTCGTTTGTTCAGCATGATAACAGATGCAAAAATGAGAAAGTCTTCTATAGACATTAGGCACGGATACAACACCTAATTTTGGGCACAACCAATAAAATCTTTGAGGGCACATAAAAGGTAACAGGTGAAAAAGAGTTACCATCTTTCCTCAAATTTTTTCTTTGCTTTTTCATATACGAAGCACGGACTCCGACAGGAACACCGCGACACGACACGAAAATAGATATCACGACACCGCTAATGTAAAAAATATAGGATACCGACACCGCTACATATTTATAAAACATATAAATTGAGAATCAAAATATATACATGTAAATCTAATTTGAGTAAGTTATTTTTTTAAAAAAATTTTAATAGTATTTTACCTTTATTTATCCATATAAGATCAAAAAAATTAAAAATATCCTAATCAAAATCTAATGTTTTCGATCCCTCATTGATCAATATTGTTGTTTTTACGTATCTTTAACTCTCGTAGATATGTCTGATATGTGCATAAGAAGAGTATAAGTAAAGAAAAAATAATTATTTTTGAGACACTTGTCCGACACGTGCCATACGAGTGTTTTATAGGTGTCGGACACCGATCAAAGGAGTGTCAAACTAAAGAAAATATTAAATTTTTTCCGATACCTATATGAGCTATCCGACACGTGTCAGACGAGTGTCATACGAGTATCGACACCGACAGTGTCGGACACCGAGACACGCCTAATGATAGAGGTGTCTGTGCTTCTTCCTAGCTTTTCACTCTGCTGCTCAGTTCCAACCTCTGCCTAAGACGAGATCAGCAAAGAACTGAATATTTTAACCATATACTTTGTGGAGGTTGGTTGGGTCAATGATTTTGGGATTTAGGGTTCCAATTATTTTGAATTAGTAGAGAATCAAATTGAATCGTAGGATTTGTTTTGGGCTCTTTAGTGACTCTTTTCATCCCAATTCTGTGGTGGAAGAATGAATTTGAAGCAGTTGTTTGTTTCTCTTGTATGTGTTTTGTCCAACAAAAGAGAAAAATAAGTTCTTACTAGGATGAACGGTAAAAATAGAGAAATTGGGAATGGAGGAGGACGGAGGAAGAAAATGGTGGTGGCTGTCGTGAAAGAGAGGGAAGGTAGCCGACTGCCGGCCATGATATCTATCTGCTGCAAATATATCTGTCTGTCTGGCTGGAATGTCACTGCTTTCAGGTAAATCAATCATGTATGGTTTCTATTTTGGAATGATTTGCTTATGTTAAGCTTCACTACATTACTATCTCAGTCTTTCAAATTGTAACATGCAATCAAACAGTAAACACTTATTTTGGGACTATTTGAACATCTACAATAATCTCCAATTTTGGCTTTTGTTATTAATTTTTAAGATTAAATTGGGGTTTCCCTTTTTGGGAGCCTAACTCAGTTAGCAGTGACATTACAATATGTAGAAGCTAGAGTTCCGAACCTTGAATTTTCCACTTATTCATCTTTTAAGCTAGAGATACTTATAATAAGCTATGATGTTACATCTTAAATTTATACATAGAGGTTACATCGAAAATATTATGTGCAAAAGATACTTAGAATATGCTATGAATGTTGTTTCTTTATCAGAAAGGACAGAGCCTGTGTTACTGAGATACTAAATGGTTATGAACTTTATGCTCATACTGGAATGCATGGTTTAATAAGAGACATGAGATGAGAAATTGTTTGTGAACGGCGAATGTTCAGCGAAAGAGCATGGGAAGTGTAGTTGACTATGGTTTCGCGAGGATGTAATGATGTTTTGTCAAAAAAACAGTGTAAGAATTTTCTCCACATCAAATTTTGAACTTTTTATTATCCTGTATAATCTTATGAGGATCATAAAGTTTTGTTTGTCTCTGGAATGTGTTTCACTTCATAAGTATTGGCTGAAAATTGTGGGATTCATAATCTGAATGTGTTTGTCTTGTGTTCTTTAACAAATGTATATGTGCTGGTTTAGTGTATGGCTTTCTAGCATGTACCTTGATACTCTCTGTCTGCCCAGGAGCGAGCGTAACGTCCAAACTACAAGAGCCTCTCTCGCCCATCTCGTTGGAGGGGGGCTTATAAATATAAATGACTAACTTCATAAAGGATCATCTTCTGAATAAGTATATTCATCACTAAGTTCTACGTAATAACATTTGGCGCCAACCGTGGGGCCGTGTAAACAAAGTTTCTCGGCCACAGTAATTAACAACAATCATCAGAAACTATGGCCGGTGGATCCCAACAGGATAACGGTCCCACAAATCAGCTAAAGGTGACGGTGGAGGAGGTGCTACGGCAAAACACAGTCCTTTGCGCCGCCATGGAGAAAATCGAGCAAGAGCATGCTGCTAACGATGGCCCAAGAGATGAAGTCCTTGCAACACAACCTCTTGCTCAAGCACTTTGGGATGCTCCCGTCCCAAAAAACTTCAAGATCCCGAACTTACCTACCTTTGAGGGGAGAACTGATCCTTTGGAGCATCTTATGGCGGTGGGAACTCAACTGGCGATCATAGGGGCTGCAGAACACTTGAAATGCAAATTACTTTCAGGTACCTTGAAGGAACCAGCCCTTTAGTGGTATATGGGTCTCCCGAATAACTCCATAGCAAGTTATGGAGATTTCCATAAAAGTTCATACATCAGTTCGCCGGCTCTAAGCATGTTAAGGTCACGACCACCAGCCTCTTTGGAATTCGTTAAAATTCCTCAGAGTCGCTCCGTTAACATCTCGCCAGATTCAGCGAAGCCACTATTTAGGTCTCGAACCCTAACCATCACCGCTTGTTGCTTACTGCAGGGAGTAGGGGGTACGTGGACCGTTGCGTGTTGACGGTCGGTTCATTCATCTCAAGTTTTAGGGACTTCTATTTCGTCTTAGGATTAATTAGAAGTTGATGTATTTTTTGTCCTACACGCTTTTTGTGTGACTCACTGGGTTAGGTTTATTTTATCCAAATTTGTATATATTCCTTTTTTCTTTTTTTAATATAATAAAGATATATATATATAAAGGATTGAGGCGAAATGTGTTTTATCCCTTGATGTCTGGATGCTCTTCGCCTTATATAAAAAAATTATGGACTATTACTCTCTTTTATAAAATCAATTCTCACCCTTATCTATGATCATAACTATATATTTTATTTTTTATTTTAAAATATTATATTTACTTAAAATAAAATATTACTTTTTTTTAAAAAAAGAAAATAAAATATTACTTATTGTATTTATAAGTAGTAAAAATTACTTAATTAATTTAAATAAATTAAAATTTATTTAAAAATATGACCATGCCTATATGTTTATATCACGTTTTTTTTTAACAAGCCAATGAACAATTTTATATTGCGTGTTATTCCTTCCATGAATTTTGTTTATATATATATAGACTAAATATATTAGTTATGCAATGAATCTAAAAAAATAAATTTTATTTATATTTTATCACAAAAGAAGTATGTATTATGTTTGAATTTGTTAAATTAAATTCAATATATAAAATGTCAAATTTATTTTTGTGTGAAAAATATTAAATTTATTTATAAATTGTGAATATTGTGAACGAAAAGATGCAAGTGTATATGTTGATAATTGCTAATAAAATGTGTACTACTAGTAGTATTAACTAGGCAGTTGAATTTTAATGTAAATTTTTAGTATAATGTGCAATACAGACTTTGAACTGTGTGCGTGGATTTTAAAACTTCCTCTTTATTACTTTGGTAAACGGAACGCAATGCTGCAGCCTGCAGGTCTTATTGATGATTAATAAAATTTCATTGCTAAAATTGAAAACAAATTGTTATTATTAATGACATTGAAATGAATATTTCTCTACCATTCTTTTGGTGACAATGGTTCATCTCCAATGGTGTAGTACCTATTAGACAATATATAATGGTTCAACATTTTCAACATCACTTTTTCACTTCCCAATACTCCACGTCATTTTCTCTTTCTTCCATCTAATCATTCAACACTCATTTAATTTTTACTCTCTCCAATGGTTTTTTCATTCAATACTCTACCCCACCACTTTCTCTACCCCACCATTTTTATTTCATATTCTTATTTAAATTTATATTTTTGTTTTTATGATTAAGTAAAACTACAATTATCGATTAAAATTAAATTAAAATCATAAACACTTAACAATTTATTTTTTAGTTTTTTTAATAAAAACAAAATTTATTTAAATAATTTATACGACACAAATCATTTTAACTTAATTTAAAATACAACACACAAGTAACGTAATTAGTACGATACAAATAATTTGAAATGCAATACAACACACAAGCAAGATAATTAGTACGATACAAATAATTTAAAATGCGATACACACATAAGCAACGTAATCAGTATTATTGAGATCCATTTCACTAAAAATAAGACTAATACTTGAAGATTAACACTAATATGAAGATAATAATAAGATAATTATAGTGAAAAAATCCGTTTTTTCTTTCTGTGTCCAAGTCAAATGAACCAAGTCTCTATTTAGAGACAACAAAAAATCATGAATTTTGGTAAAAAAATAAAAAATAATTTTGCGATGAAATAATTGAGTTCAAAGTATTAATGTGATAAAAATCCGCCCAGCCAATCAGATTTATACATGTGTCCCTATCTTCTTCTTCTTCTCTCTCCGCGTGATTTTTTTGCCCACTCTCCCTTTCGCGCGTGCATCTCACACGCGTGTTTTGGCCAAATGAAATGAAGCCACGTGTCCCCTCCATTAGGTTCAACATGTGTTGAAAATTTTCAACTCTTCTCTCCTCCACATCATCTTCAACACACTTTCTTCAATCATTCAACACTTTAAACACCGGTTCAACACCACTTTAAACTCCCGCACATGGTCTTAGGGGTACTCAAAAATGTATTTAAGCTTAATAAAAATAAGATAAGATTAAAGAATGCAGATGAGTTGTCTTCCGGTATCCCGATATTAGTCTTTGTTTGTTCAGCATTTGTGCTTTGTCTTGTAATAATCGTTGACTTGATTGAAATCAATCAATCCATCGAAACAATGTCTCCCCCCTCCCCACCCTCCTCCGATCATCCATGGACCTACGACGTGTTCATAAATTTCAGAGGAGAGGATACTCGTAGATCCTTTGTTTCTATTCTCTATGCTGGACTCTCAAACGCCGGAATCCGCACTTTTCTTGACAATGAAGAACTTATAAAGGGAGAGGAGCTGGGACCAGCACTAAAGAAAGCAATAGAAGAGTCTCACATAGCTATTGTTGTTTTGTCAAAGAACTACGCAGAATCTAGCTGGTGTCTTGATGAACTAGTACACATCATGGAATGTCGCGATTATTATGCTCAGGTGGTTATACCCGTATTTTACGATATTGACCCATCGCATGTCCGTAAGCAGACGGGTAATTTTGGAGAAGCCTTGAAAGTCACAGCAAGGAAAAAACAAGATATGCTGTCCGAGTGGAGGACTGCACTCACCCAAGTTGCAAATCTATCGGGCTTCGATGCCACCACTTTCAGGTATTCAATATTTATTTTTATTTTTTTTGGATTATCATAATGGGAGTATTTAATAATTTATGCTCATTCTTACTGAAGGACTGAAACTGAACTCGTAAGTACACTCATTGAGGACATTTTCACAAAACTAGATAACTCATTCTTGTCTATTACTCAATATCCAATTGGATTGGAGTCCCGCGTGCGACAAATTACCAAGTTTATTGATGATCAATCACGTAAAGTCTGTATGATAGGGATATGGGGAATGGGTGGATCCGGGAAAACAACCACGGCTAAAGCTATCTACAATCAAATCCATCGTGGATTTAAGGGTAAAACAAGTTACATTGAAAGTATTCGAGAAGTTTGTGATACTAATAGTAGAGGGATTATTCATTTACAACAACAACTTCTTTTAGATCTACTGAAAGAAAAGAAGGAGATTCATAGCATTGCATTGGGGATAAATTATATTGAGAAAAGACTTCGGGGACAAAAGGCTTTTGTCGTACTTGATGATGTGACCAAGTATGAGCAATTACAAGCCCTGTGTCGAAATCCTAAGCTGTTTGGTTCCGGAAGTGTATTGATTATTACAACTAGAGATTTATCCCTTCTGGATTTACATCAAGTTCATTGTGTCTTCAAAATAAAGGAAATGGATGAAAACCAGTCCCTTCAACTTTTCAGTTGTCATGCTTTTCAAAAACCACGTCCTAAAACAAATTTTAGTGAACTTTCTACAGATGTGGTTGCTTATTGCGGAGGATTACCACTGGCTCTTGAAGTCCTTGGATCTTACTTATATAACAGGACAAAACAAGAATGGAGAAGTGTGCTATCAAAATTAAAGAAGATTCCAAATGATCAAGTGCAAGAGAAACTTAGAATCAGCTATGATGGTTTAAAAGATCATATGGAAAAGGATATATTTCTTGACATATGTTGTTTCTTCATTGGAAAGAACAGAGCTGATGTTACAGAGATACTTAATGGCTGTGGACTTCATGCTGGTATTGGAATAGCTGTCCTCATAGATCGGAGCCTCCTAAAAGTTGGAAAGAATAACAAGCTTCAAATGCATGATTTGCTACGTGACATGGGAAGAGAAATTGTTCGCGAAAGTTCACCAAATAAGGCTGCAAATCAGAGTCGATTGTGGCGTTATGAGGATGTGCTGCATGTTTTGTCAAAAGAAAATGTAAGATATTTTGAGCATCCTATATAATTTTATCAATATCATAAGATTCGATTGTGGCGTTATGAGGATGTGATGCATGTTTTGCTCTCCATAACTGTTGGCTGAAATTATTTGGATGCATGATTTGCATTCTCATGTTCATTATAATTTTTTTAGGCTTCTATATCTCAGTAGTTATGTGACTTATATGTATTATATTTTTTTGAAACATATACACTTATATGTTTACATTCTAGCTATGAAGCACTAACATAAACTCGGACACCAAATTCGACATTTGTATTTACACATCGACAATGGTAATAAATTGAGAAAAAAGAAGTGTCGATACTACCTAGCAAATGATAAACATTTTCCCATACTTTTCTGTCTTTTTGACTTCAAATGCAGGGAACAGAAACTGTTGAGGGATTGATTTTGAAGTTGCAAAGAACAGCCAGAATTAGATTCGGTACTCATGCTTTTCAAGAGATGAAAAATCTGAGGCTTTTAAAACTTGATGGTGTTCACCTCAATGGAGATTATGGGTTAATTTCCAAACAACTGATTTGGATTGATTGGCAACGATCTAACTTCAACTTTGTACCGGATGACTTTTATCAGGGAAATCTAGTTGTTTTTGAATTAAAATATAGCAATGTTAAACAAGTTTGGCAGGAAACCAAGGTAAAATTAATTATAATAACAATTTTTAAAAGCTCAAAGGTTGATCACATTATAATCTGTTGCCACCTTTTCATTTCCCATTTTCTTCTCTAACTTTTAAACAATTACTTATTTACTTGTAGTTGTTGGAGAAGCTAAAAGTACTCAATCTCAGTCATTCCAAGTACTTGAGAAGCACCCCTG
The DNA here is from genome assembly GCF_020283565.1 of Trifolium pratense. Lineage (NCBI taxonomy): Eukaryota > Viridiplantae > Streptophyta > Magnoliopsida > Fabales > Fabaceae > Trifolium > Trifolium pratense. The sequence continues at coordinate 44,153,567 of NC_060062.1, read as the reverse complement.
ACTTTTCAAAATTACCAAATTTAGAAAAACTCATTATGAAGGATTGTCCAAGTTTGTCCGAGGTACACTCGTCCATTGGAGATCTCAAGAACCTCCTTCTGATAAATTTTAGGGACTGTACAAGTCTTGACAATCTCCCGAGAGAGGTGTATCGATTGATATCAGTGAAAACTCTCATTCTTTCTGGTTGTTCAAAGATTGACAAATTGGAAGAAGATATATTGCAAATGGAATCCTTGACAAAACTGATTGCACCAGATATATCTGTAAAAGAAGGTCCTTTTTCAATAGTAAGATTAAAAAGCATTGCATATATATCTCTATGTGGATATGAAGGATTAACACGTGATATTTTTCCTTCTCTCATCAAGTCTTGGATGTCACCAACCAGAAATTCCCTACCCCGTGTTTCTCCATTTGGAGGCAATTCATTGTCTCGAGTTTCCTTGGATATAGTAGAGAGTAATAATATGGGCTATCAATCACCAATGCCTAGCACCCTTACAAAACTTAGAAGTGTTTGTGTTCGATGCCACTCAGAGAATCAACTAACTCAAGAATTAAGAAGATTTCTTGATGATCTATATGATGTGAATTTTATTGAGTTGGAAACATCACATGGAGCACAAAGCTCAAATCTTTCCTTGAGATCACTTGTGATTGGAATGGGAAGTTCCCAAATATTCATGGATACTCTTAAGAAGAGCTTATCAAAGGTTCCTTCTCTATCTTTTCACCTTTACTGATATTTATTACTTCTTCTGTTTCACAATGTGACCCTTTTGAGTTTTGTTTCTTTTTTGTCTCAAATTATTTATCCCTTTAGAATACTCCCTCTGGTCCTTCTTATAAGAGACAGTTGACTTTTTAGATTCATTCAATAATTGATATATTTGGACTACAATATACACCAAATACATAAATGACTCCCGGTTCTCGGTTACGTTCATAAATGACATATAAAACATACTTCCTCCGATCTTTTTTTTTTGGTCAAGTAGCCTAGTAGCTAGAAAATCCACCTTAAAGGTGAATAAGTGGAGTGTCCCGGGTTCGAACACAGGCTCCTGCACATATAGTGCGATGTCCCTACCAACTGAGCTAAGCTCGCGGGGACTTCCTCCGATCTTTTTTATTAGAAACAAAAGTGAAAAAAAAATTGGTCCTTTTTATATGAAACTTTGACCAATTTTTAAATGTATTAGATAGATGTGTAATTTCACTTGTGCCATTATTTATTATGAGAGAGAATATTAAAAATAAGAAAGTTAGTGGAAGTAAGAATAATTAAATAGGGGTATGTATGGAATAAATTTAAGTTTATAGAAGTATTAAATGAAAATAGCTATTTATAATGTGTTTTCTTGAACTTAGTGATTTATGTCTTTTGTTTCTGATAAAAATGACCGGAGGGAATATTAATTTGATGCTTAAAAGGATAATTGAATAATCGTTGAAGGCTTGAAGCTATATATACGAGTTAATGTTCTTTAGATGTCACCCTTCATTAGAAAACAAAGCTTCAAATTGTTGCATATGATGGCTCACAAGTCTTTTATATTCATGAAGAGAGAGAGAGAATGAAGAGAGAGAGAGAGCTTGTAAACGAACATATATCTGTCACGGTTGTTAGTGTGAAAGCTGAGTTGTTGGAAATTGGAAAGGAACTATATTGCCTGTTTTCATTCGATTAACGTCCTTGTATACCATAATTGGAATTACATATATAACTAAGCATATCTTCATGATGTAGGGATTGTCAACCAATTCTAGTGGTTCTTTCCTTCCGGGTAATAATGATCCTTCTTGGTTAGCCTATAAATGCGAAGGATCTTCAGTACATTTCCAAGTGCCTGAGAATGGTGATCGCTGCATGAATGGAATAACTTTATGTGTTCTTTATTCATCAACGTCTGAAAACCTGGCAAATGAATGTATCACTTGTGTCTTGATCATTAATTACACACAATTCACTATTCAGATCTACAAGCGAGACACAATAATGTCGTTTAATGATGAAGATTGGCAAGGTGTTATATCAAATTTAGGAGTTGACGACAATGTGGAGATTTATGTAGCTGTTGGTCGTGGATTGAAGGTTGAGGAGACGACTGTCTATCTAATATATGATCAGCCAAATGATATGGAAATTGAACCATCAATTACGGTGCATGTTGAGCCTTATATTGATGCAGAAATGGAGCCGTTACATGATGTGGAAGTGCAACCATCACTTACTCTAGAACTGGAGCAAACACCTGAAATGGAAGTGCAAACATCACCTGATGGGAAAATTGAGCCATCAATTACTGTGGAAGTTGAGCCATCTAGGGGTGCAGAAATGGAGCCTTTACATGAAGTGAAAGTGCAACCATCACCTAATGTGGAAACAGAGTCATCACCTGGAATGGAAGCACAAACATCACTTGATGTGAAAATTGAACCATCACTTATTGTCAAGAATGGGCCATTACTACAGACAAATAGAAAAATCTTCATAAGACGTGCAAAGAGAGTTAGAGAATGTTTATTTTCTTTTTGGAGTAAGTTAGAGAATGTTTCTGCTTGAACCAGAGTTGAGATCTCATCTGGAGCATCCCTTTGTCCTAATACGGGATTCCCTTGTATGTGTTTTGTAATACTTTTCTGGGAGGGTAGATAGACAATGCTTATGCTTGTTGTTGTTGTTGTTGTTGTTTGTTTCAATTAATGTAGTTATGAAAATTTTGTTGAAAATATATTAGGATCATTATATTTATTGTGGTACGGAGATATTAAACGAGTTTGGGCTTTATGCTGATATCGGAATATCCGTACTCATAGATCAGAACCTCTTAAAAGTTGAAAAGAATAACAAACTTCAAATGCATGATTTGATACAAGAACGAGGGAAGTGGAATTGTTCGTCAAAATTCAGCCTGGAAAGCGTAATCGATTGTTGTTCCATGAGGATGTATGTCATGTTTTGAAAAATATATGCAGTAGGAACTTTCTCTACATACAATTTGAAACTGTATTTTCTCTTCATAAATATTGGCTGAAAATTTCCTTTCTCTATCTTTGCATTCTCATGCTCATTACAAGTGTGCTTAAGCCGCACCTCTGGACTTTAGCTGTCATCACTTTCTGCAAAGAAAACGAAAAAACAATTATCTTCTTGCATACCTCTCTAGTTTACCACCTTTTCATTTTCCATACCTCTAGTTTTTCTCTTAAACAATTATCTTCTTGCAGTTGATGGAGAAGATAAAAATTGTCAATTTCAGTCATTCCAAGTACCCGATGTTTATTCTTGTTGATATGAAGGATTATGACATGATGTTTATCCTTTTTTCATCAGGTTTTGGATGTCACCAACAATGAATTCCTTACCTTTTGGGGGCATGCCATTGTCTCTGGTTTCCTTGGACGTAGAGAATAATAATTTGGATTTGGGATATCTGTTGCCCAAGCTTAACAGCCTTTCCGAACTTAGAAGTTTTCGGGTACAATGCCACTCAAAGGGTCAACTAAAACGAGAATTAAGAAGATTTCTTGATGATCTATATGATGCAAATTTTACTGAACTGGAAACATGAGACACGTCACAAATCTCTGTTCTTTCTTTTATATCACTTTTGATTGGAATGGAAAGTTACACAGTCATCAATATTCTTGGCAAAAGCATATCACAGGTTCCTTCTCTATCTTCTCACCTTTGCTATTCATTTTTATTAATATATCATAGAATGAATTTTGGTTTGCATATTTTTGCTTTTAATAGTAAAGATTCTTGAAGATATGAATATATTTAAGTATATATATCAGATAAACTATTATAAATGCTAAGATCAGACTGTGTAACATAGAAGGAAATGGATTTTTAGATAGTTATATGCGTTTTACTTTTTCTACATAGTATTCTTTTTATCTTGATCTCCATTATCTTTTTTTTTTTAATGTTTTTTACATTTGCTTTTTCTCATATTCTTTTTCGTCTACATACAGACGTTTAACTTGAAAAGGTTGATTGAATAATTGTTTAAGTTATATGATGTGAATGGTACATTGGATAGTGTAGAAAATAATAAGTGAATACTATTATGTGTTATTCCTCAGCTCAAGGCTGGTTTAAATAGGAAGAGTACAAACATAAAAGGAAATAATAGATAAGCTTAGAATCTCCTAGAAATAACAAACTAGGAAACTAAATATTTTCCAACACCCCCCCTCAAGTTGGTGCATAGATATCTGTCATGCCCAACTTGCCGATCAAATGCTCAAAGGTGGGTCTTGCCAAACTTTTGGTTAAGATATCTGCAGTTTGCTGACTCGAAGTTACAAAAGGTAGACATATGATTCCGGCATCTAACTTCTCTTTTATGAAATGTCGATCGATCTCAATATGCTTGGTTCTGTCATGTTGAACTGGGTTATGAGCTATGCTAATAGCGGCTTTACTGTCAGAGTATAATTTCAATGGAAGCTCAAATTTCATCTTAAGCTCTTCTAGGACTCTGTGGATCCATAATCCTTCACATATACCTTGAGCCATAGCTCTAAACTCAGCTTCTGCACTACTTCTTGCTACAACTCCTTGTTTCTTGCTCCTCCATGTCACAAGATTACCCCAAACATAGGCACAATATCCAGAGGTTGATCTTCTATCAGTAATCGAACCTGCCCAATCAGCATCGGTAAAGATAGACACATTCCTTTCACTAGTCTTCTTAAAAAATAATCCCTTTCCAGGATTTGCTTTCAAATATCGCAGTATCCTATAGACTGCCTCAAGATGTTCTTCAAAAGGAGAATGCATAAACTGACTTACTACACTAACCGAGAAAGCAATGTCAGGTCTAGTGTGTGACAAATAAATCAGTTTCCCAACCAATCTCTGGTACCTTCCAGTATCAACAGGAACACTACCTTCTTCCCAAAGTTTTGCATTAGGATCCATGGGAGTATCTGCTGGTCGACATCCACTCATTCATGTTTCTTTCAATAAATCTAGAATGTATTTTTGTTGGGAAACTACAATACCATCTTTTGATCGAGCAACCTCCATACCAAGAAAATATCTCATGGATCCCAGGTCCTTGATTTCAAAGTCTAATGCTAATTTCTCTTTTACTCTTGCCATTTCAACTATATCATCTCCAGTAAGGACGATATCATCAACATAAACAATTAGGACAGCAATTTTTCCATCTTGTGAGAACTTTGTGAACAAGGTGTGGTCAGCTTGTCCTTGAATGTACCCTTGTTTCTTCATGGAATAAGTGAATTTTTCAAACCAAGCTCTAGGAGACTGCTTTAATCCATACAAAGACTTATTTAGTTTGCATACATTTGATCCAAACTTGTCTTCAAAGCCAGGAGGAATGTCCATATATACTTCTTCTTCTAAATCACCATTGAGAAAAGCATTCTTAACATCCAACTGATGTAGGGGCCAATCTAAGTTAGCAGCAAGAGACAAGAGAATTCTGACAGTGTTCAATTTTGCAACAGGAGCAAAAGTCTCCGAGTAGTCTATACCATAGGTTTGAGTAAAACCCTTAGCCACCAATCGAGCCTTGTACCTTTCGATTGACCCATCTGAATTATACTTCACAGTAAACACCCATTTGCATCCAACCGTCTTCTTGCCATCCGGTAGTGTCATAACACTCCAGGTTTTGTTCTTTTCAAGAGCTTTCATCTCCTCAAGTACAGCTTCCCTCCACTTTGGAACTTCTAGAGCAACCTGTACATTTTTTGGAATCTCTACACTAGACAATTTTGAGGTGAAGGCAGAAAAAGACGAAGACAAATTTGAATATGATATAAAATTGGACAATGGGTATTTAGTGCAAGATCTAACAGGTTTTCTAACAGCCACAGGATCATCGATATCAGGATACAAAATACGACTCTCAGAAACAGAGATAGACTTACCTTTTCTTTTTTTAGGAAGTTGATCATCCCCCGGTTCAGATTCATGACAGTGTTGAGATGTGGACTCATCACTTTCTTTGTGATTCTTTCTCACAAAAACCTTTCCTTTCCAAGTCTTGTTTCCTGCTTCAAACCTATTATCTTTATATGACTCATTATTTTGTGGCATTTCAATTAGATCACCATTATCATCGTTTTCAAGATTCTCATTGTTTTCTTCATGAGAAAATTTAGGCTCAGATTCACCAAGTTCACTACTCATAACAGGAGTAGGATTAGATAAAGAATCATGACCATTTTTTGTTGGTGCAGAAGTATAAGTCTTAGAACTTTGTGATACCGGCAAAGATAAATTATTAAAAAAACTCATGTCCTCAGTTTGAAACGAATCTTCATTTAAATTCCCCCCCTGAAGATGCGTGTCAAAAAAAGGTTTGTTTTCAAAGAATGTAACATCCATGGTGACAAACATTTTCTGGTTTTTTGGATCAAAACATTTATATCCCTTCTGGGTTGGAGAATACCCAACAAAAACACATTTTATAGCACGCGGTTCGAGTTTGCTAATATTCTTATGTTCATGAACAAATGCAGTGCAACCAAAGATTTTTAAGGTAAAATCGTTTGAAACACGATAATTAGGAAAACATTTTTTGAAAATATGAATTGGAGTTTGAAAATTAAGAACTTTGGAGGGCACTCTGTTAATTAAGTATGCAGCAGTTAAAACTGCTTCACCCCACAAATAATTTGGTACTTTACTTGCGAAAAGTAAAGCTCTAGCCACCTCCAACAAGTGCCTATTTTTCCTTTCTGCAACTCCATTTTGTTGGGGAGTGTTAGGACATGAACTTTGATGCACAATTCCATTTTCACGAAAAAAATCACTCAACATTGTGTTAAAATATTCTTTGCCGTTATCACTTCTAAATACTTGAATATTTGTTTGAAATTGATTTTGCACCATTTTAACAAAATCTTTTACGGCCTGACAAACGTCAGATTTCCCCTTTAACAAGTACACCCAACAAACTCTTGAGTGATCATCTATAAATGTGATAAACCATTTTTTATGAGAAAGTGTACTCGTTCGGTTAGGGCCCCAAACATCACTGTGAATAACAGAAAAAGGTTTTGATGGTTTGTAGGGCTGTAATGGAAAATGAGAACGATGATGTTTTGCAAATTCACATGCTTCACATTTAAACAAGGACAAATCCTTATTACGAAATAACTCAGGAAATAAGTGTTTTAAATAAGGAAAACTAGGATGACCTAATCGTGAATGACATAACATAACATCATCATTATTATTATTCAGAACTAAAAAAGATTCAAAGCATGAACTTATTGGTTTGGAAGGTAGTTGTGATTCAGGTTCAATGTCGAAGTAGTAGAGTCCTCCACTCTCCTTAGCACTACCAATCATCTTCCCCGAGTTCAAATCCTGAAAAACACAATGAGTACGGAAAAAATTAGTTTGACAATTTCTATCTTGGGCTAATTTACTGACAGACATGAGACTACAAGATAGATTTGGGACATGAAGAACATCTTTAAGGGTTAGACTTGGAGACAACACAACCGAACCTTTACCCGCAATGGCTGAAAAGGATCCATCCGCAATTTTTATTTTATGGTTACCTGCACATGGACTATAAGAAGAAAACAAAGTAGAATCACCTGTCATGTGATCACTTGCACCAGAATCTACTATCCAAGCACAACTAGGACTGACACTAAAAAGGGCAGAAGTACCTTTTGAGGCAACAGAGCCAGAAAGAGTGTTAGATTCAAGAATTTTGTACAGTCTGTCTAGTTGTTCCATCGTGAATGAAAGCTGAATTGAAGAAGATTGTTGCTCTTGATCAGAATTACTGGCTTGGAATGTATGACCATCACCTCCACCTTTGTTCTTCCGATTTGAAGGTCGCGGAAGACCATGTAATTTCCAACATTGAAAAATAGTATGTCCCAAACGATGACAATATTTGCATTCACGACGGTATTTGAAAGTGGATGATCGTCGTCGAGAATAAAAAAACGTCATAATTAATAATCTTAGCCAAGTAGTACCGGAAGCAGCAAAGAAAAAAGTAACGCCGGTGAACAGTACACACGAACAGTAATTCCGTGAACAGTGCACGTGAACAGTGTCGTCGGTGAGCAGTACCGCTGGATGAACAGTGCCGTATGAACAGTACCGCGGGTGAACAGTGCCGCACAAAATCAGTTGTCGTGGTCGGATTGTAAACACGACGGCGGCTAGGGTTTTGCGGAAGCGAGACCCCCAAAATCGGGAGCTCTCGATACCATGTAGAAAATAATAAGTGAATACTATTATGTGTTATTCCTCAGCTCAAGGCTGGTTTAAATAGGAAGAGTACAAACATAAAAGGAAATAATAGATAAGCTTAGAATCTCCTTGAAATAACAAACTAGGAAACTAAATATTTTCCAACAGATAGTACTACAACGTATATAACTACAATCTCACAAGAACTAAGCAACTAGATAACTTCTCTATAAAGTGTCGGTATATCTGTTCATTCCTCGCATATCATTAGGAACCAGAATGGTATGTCTACACACTTTGCTCGAAAACAAAGCTTCGAGAAATTGTTGCGTGAGGTTGACTTGCAGCCCTTTAATACTGATGAAGTGATTTACTTGCGAAAATCGATCGTGTGAAAATAGGAAACAAACTATTCTACATTTTGACAACTGTTACATTTCTAATGTTTCAAAGAGAAAGTAGCTGAAAGGAAGAAAATGACAGAACTTTCTAAGATGTCGATATTAGGCCTCATATATACTATCAAAGGAAGGGAATAAAATTAGCAAGTAATGTGCCAGTGGGGCTAGTTAATAAAAATTAAAATTTTGAATACTCAGATAATCGACAAAAAGAAGTTATCTTGAAAGTTACTGTAACAAAAAAATACTCATATAATCGATAAAAAGAAGTTATCTTGTCCGAGTGGAGGAACACACTCAATGCAGCTGCAAATCTATCTGGGATGCCAACTGTTACAGGTAATCAATATTATTCGAGAATAAATCCAATTTTTATTGAACTTATTTTATAATTTATGCTCATTCTTTGTCATTGTAACTATTATTACCAAAGGACGGAAGGTGAACAGATACAGAGTATTCTTGCATGGATTTTGGTACAAGTAGATGTCTCGTTGTTGTCTATTACTGAATATCCTATTGGACTGGAATCCCGGGTGCAAAAGATTACCAAGTTTATTAATGATCAATCAAGAAAACTCTGTATGATAGGGATATGGGGAATGGGTGGATCTGGGAAAACAACCACGGCCAAAGCTATCTACAGTCGAATCCATTGTAGATTCCAGGGTAGAACAAGTTTCATTGGAAGTATTCGAGAAGTTTGTGATAATAATAGTAAAGGGATTATTCATTTGCAGCAACAACTTCTTTCTGATGTCCTGAAAATACAGCAGTACATTCATAGCATTGCATTGGGGATAACTAAGATTTAGACAAGACTTCGGGGGCAAAAGGCTTTCATCGTACTCGATGATGTGTCCAAGTCTGAGCAATTAAAAGCCCTGTGTGGAAATGCTATGTTGTTCGGTTCAGGAAGTGTATTGATTATTACAACTAGAGATGTATGCCTACTCAATTCACTTAAAGTTGACTATATGTTTTCACAATGATGGAAATGGACAAAAATCAGTCCCTTGAGCTTTTCAGCTTGCATGCGTTTAGGCAAAAGAGTCCTAGGAAAGATTTTAACAAATTCTCTAGAAATGTAGTTGCTTATTGCGGAGGATTACCATTGGCTCTTGAAGTCCTCGGATCTTACTTATTTGAGAGGACAGAACAAGAATGGAAAAGTGCACTATCAAAATTAAAGAAAAAATCTCAACCCAACTCACAAAATTTTCAAGCTAGATCATAAACACAAACATTTTGTTGGTACATTTAATAGAGATATTTATTTTAAAAATCATGACTTCCTTTGCTAGTAAATTGTACATTGTCTTCATGTTCCTTTGTCTTGCCCTTCTCCTTATTTTCACATGGGGTATAAATTAACTAACCAACCTATATTTATTCTCTTGTGTTTCTTCAATTCTAAGCCTTATTTAAGTTCTTAATTTACTTTATTAATTATTATTTTTTCTTTTTATGTGTAGAGGTGGAAGCAGAACTTTGTTCATGGAAAAGTAAGACATGGTCAGGGCCTTGTTCTAGAAGCTTGGACTGTAAATCTTAATGTGGATAACTACCGTAACAGATATATGTTATTCTCATGGTTCTTGGTGCCCTCTATTTTGAGCTTGTTCTTGATTCCAAAGGTGCTCTAGCTTCTCTTTCACAAAACACTTAAAATCATCATCAAGGCTGAAATCCGTTGACCTGTACACCAGAAACTTAAAAAAACAGTGATCTGAAGTAAAATGATGAAACTAACAACAACACATAGATCTAATGTATTCCACCAAATATAGTCGTAACAGTTTTATAGCATCAAACCTTGTCTAGTTAAGCAATCATGAGGTCCACAATAATGAGAAATGGAAACTCTTGCCAAAATTTCAGAAAAACTTTAATTGAAACAAACAACACGACATAGATCTCATTTGTGTGTATAAAACATAAAGATTGTTTATCCTCCCTCTCAGAAAAATATTACAGAACACATACAATGGAATCCCGTATTAGGACAAAGGGGTGCCCAATAAAAAATTGATAAGATCTCAATTATGGTTCGAGCATAAACATTCTCCCACTCTCTTTGCAAGTCTTGTAAAGATTTTTTTATTTGGCTTCGGTAATGGTTCATTCTTGACATCAGGTGATGGTTGCACTTGCCCTTGCACTTGCACTTGCACCTCCACTTCAAGTATTGGTTCAACTTCCATAGCAGTTGACTCATATTGTTGGGAATTGCCTTTTAAAACGTGAAAAAACTCAAATCTGCTGTTTTTTGTGCCTCGGGCGAAAAATCCGTGCCTCGGGCTGAAAATTTCAGCAGGAAAAGAGGCAAGGTTCTGTTTTCGTGCCTCGGGCGAAAAACTCGTGCCTCAGGCGAAAATTTCGCAGGCTTATATATATGTCACGTTTTTTTGGTATGATGTGAGGAGAAATTAGGGTTTCTTTATCCAACATCAATCTAGGATCAAAAGGGGTTCCTTTTGGGTATATTCTAGGGTTGGAGAAGTGTTTCTAACACCTTGTAATCACTTATCATTGAAATCTCTTGGTCACGGGAAGAGATTTGAGAAAATGGTAGAATTAGGGTTGAAGTCTAATTCTTGTAACTCTTTTGTAATGAATCTTTGTAATGAAGAAGGAAGTTTGATAGTGGATTGGAGGGTCTCTCTCCCCTAGAATAGGTCGGTTTTGACTGAACTGAGTAAACAATCTTCATTGTGTCTTTTATCGTCTTTTGGTAGTTCTAGCTTTTGTTGATTTATTGATTATTGCTCATCCATTTTATTTTGGTTGCTTCAATTCATTTGTCCCACGCATCAAAAGTATTATTGGTGTGATTTTCGATCCGAATTCACAACACATATATTAGATAGACGCCTGTCTCCTTAACCGTCAATCCATGCCCGAAAATCTTCATCATTAAACGACATTATTGTCTCTCGCTTGTAAATCTGGATAGTGTATTTTGTGTAGTTGCTGATCAAGTGTTCTCAAGTGAGACATTCAGTTGCCATGTTCTCAAGTGTTGATGAATAAACAACACATAAAGTAATTCGTTTCATTCCACAATCACTATCCACAGGCACTTGAAAAATATACTGAAGGCCCTACACATGTATATGCAAACCAAGAAGGATAATTGTCACCCGGAAGGAAAGAATCAATAGAATCATTGGTTCTCAATTCCCTCTTCGTTATTTATGTAATTATGCTATTTAAATGGACATTTTGTGCATTTATACTATCATTACAGATTCCATAGAAGGATGTTTAATATAATAAAAGTGTACTGCCTACACAAATATTGACAAGGAAACCGATTGAAAGAAAATAGCCAATAGTTTTGTAATACGAATGAATAATCGTACCTTATTTTTTAAAAGAATCAAAGATTTGGGAAGGGGTGAGTACACAATTTGATCTTGAATGAAGAACAAGAGAAATAATTACTTGATAATGGTGCAACTTTGAATTTGGTAGACATACAAAATTCAGTTGTTATTATTTTAACAAAAAGATCAAATAGTTAAATTAAAACAATTAGTGAGCTTTATGGTTGACCATTAATAATATGGTTCATCTCATACATTTAACATTAAAAATTAACTGAGAGAACATTTTTCACTAATAGGAATAAACTTAAGGACCAAAATGTAACGTTTATTAAGGACCTCCTCATTAGAGACTAGAGGGTTCATACTCTTTGGGAGTGCAACGTCTGTGCAGACTACTTAGCTAAGATTTGAGCTTGCAATCCTGAAACTTATTCTCTTATGGCAATGCCATTATAGCAATGCCGCTAGACGGAATGAGTCTTCTTCTGCTTGCAGATGCCGGTGGAACTCTATTTTCTAAATAATTCTTCCTTTTTTAGTCTTTTCTTTCTTTCTCATCTTGTACAAAAAAAAACATGTAAACTAAGATATGTATTTGATTGAGATTTCAAAGAATTTTAAAAGACTTTTTAATGAAAAAATAATCTTGTAGTATTCAATGAAGACAATTAAGATTTTTTTTTAGGGTATCAAAATCAGTGGGTATTCAATTGAGATTTTTTATGACTTTAAAAATGTTTTTAGATATTCAAAAGTAGGAGTATATTGATTTTGATGGATTCTTTTGTGGAATGCATTTTGAAAGATTTTTTTTGTTGAAAATATATAAATACTTTTGTAATCTAACAATCCCACTCAAATCCTCAAGACTTTTTTTTTTCTAGCCATAAGATTGGTGTTCACGTTCTTTCTTTTACAACTTCCTATACTTTTCAATCATCTTCTGTAACAGGTAAATAGATTCTAGGGACGAAACCGATAGAATCGAGTCTCAAAGTAGGAATTCTAATATATTGAGTAGAATTCGGTACAAATGAGATTATGTAAACATAAATGAGAGAGTTTTGATGTTTGAGAGAAGAAGATAATTGTTCATTCATTGATTGTCAAAATGAGACACAAGACCTTTAAATACAACCCTAAGGATAAAAATGTAAAATGACATAAAATAAACTATTATTTAAAATAAACTAATATCCCAATATCCTAATACTTATATCCTAATACTTATTCTTATTTCCTGTTACAATACCCTCCCCTTCAACCATCCTTGTCCTCAAGGATGAAAATTTCTAGTACCATGCTTGGGAGGTAAAGTCTTCCATTTGAGCAGAGCTAAAGGAGCATGAACACTTCCCCTTTCAATCATTTTCCTATGTAGAATAGCCACAACAAAATCAACATTAGCAGCCAACTTTCGAAATCCATGCTTTGGAAGCCAATTCTTCAACTTGGTTAAAACTTTAGGAGCATGAAAAATACCCTTGTAGATCATCTTCCTGTGCAAAACAATCACTAGTACCACATGATGAAGGAACATTAGAGATCCTTTAGTTAAGGGATAGGAATTGGTATAAAGACATGTCGTGCTTAGCTTCAAAATAAGAGGACTATAAATTGCAAAACAACCACTTTGCCACATGCTTTTTTTATTAGCCAAGCCAATTTCTGTTGGATGACAACTGCAAAAACATATATTAAGCTGAGAGCACTGTTGGAAGCTTGTTGCCAAGTTAACCACATGTGAGTTTAATCTGTGGTTTACCCATAAAGCAAGTACTGTAAATGCAAAGAATTCTCCAACCTCTACACAACCAATTTTGGAGCTACATATCATTTTCACATAACCCTTTAAAGCTACAAGGTAAACTTCAGAGGTTAATTTGAACACATTTCCATAAATTGAGTTACTTATCATCTTCAAAGCATTGCCCAAAGCAAACAAGACATGCACCAATTCTATTGCAATAAGAGCAACATCTTCAACTAAATTTGCATGCCTGTAATCTGAAATGGTTGCAGTATAGACAACTTGGACTAGTGCACTAAATTTTGGCCATCTCACAGTGTTTACAAATGCCAAATGTGACAGACAAACAATTGCTCCAAAACACCTAAAGGACTTATACTCTCCAAGTGCTTTTAACCAAGATTCTTTCAACATATTTTCAGGTACAATACCCTTCAAATTGTGGAACTCAAAGTGATTATTCAACAGAAAATGGTATGCCAAAGTGACATCTTCATAGGCTTTTGACCAATCATCGACTCCTACATCAACTTCCTTTGTTATGATATATAATTGTGTAGTCCAAATATCCTCTTCGTAAGTAAATATTCTGAACATGGACAACAATATCCATAGCATGAAGACAATGATAAATGATTTGGCAAAACCTATCCATTCCTTTTTTGTAAATTGAGTGAAAATTGTATTGAAATAAATCCCTTCAAAATAATCATCAACATGAAGTATGGGCAAAACAAAAGCTACATTGTGGTAAGAAGCAACAATTTCTCTAATAATAGTATGCTTGGTGGAATCTACTGGAAGACATGAGTTGGAGTATAAACCCACTTGAAATCTCAAATGAGTATGCCTTTCAAAATTCAAAAATTTCAAAGAGCACAAATACCTCATGATGAGTAAGATGTAAGTGTAATTAGGAGGAACAATATGCACGATATTACATTCTTTGGACAATTCAAATTTAACAACTTCAAGCCTCCTGTAAGCGCACCTACTAGTGATGACCTTGCAAATAACCACTAGACTCATTGGCATTTCATCAAACAATTGGAGGACAGTTAGCGACATTGGAAACAAATGCAAATATGAATATTGAATTGCTGCGATATGCTCAGTGGTGGTAAATAGATGGAGTGACGGTGTCCGAAAGGCAACATTATCAGGGGGTTTCGGTGGTGGATATGGCACCGTGGCTGACCGAACCCAAGGCGGTATCGACCCACCGGGATCGAAACATTGAAGGTTGCTGAAGCTTAGATATACAAATTGTGCAGGAATACATATTGTGTTAGATAGAAGCAGTTGAAATTTCTCTGTACTCGAGTGTTTCAGATCGAATTCCAATAATTGTTGTTGTGATGATGAAACAACTGACCCAACTAGAAAATTGCAAGAAGAGATTGAAATACCTTTTGGCAATTGTACAATGAGTGGTATGGGGGATGAAATAGTTGAGTGTTGTTGGTTCACCGATGTGGAATTCAACGGCTTCACGGGCATTTGATCAAACACTTGGAGTGTCGTGGTTAGAACGGCGTTACTGTCGCTTAAGAAAGAAGAATCGTTGTCAGTACTCTTCATATCTGAAACTGGATTTGGGACAGTGTTGTCTTCAACTTGCAATTGCTCTTCATGTAGCCCTGTGTAAACCCTTGACCCATCAATTCTACTTAAATCCTGCGTGAGAACTTCACTTTCTGGTTTCACTTCCTCGTGTTTCACTTCCTCGTGTTGTTCTTTGTGTGGTTCTTCGGTGTTGTTTGCTACATGGCCACACACCTGCTTTCGCAGAGCTTCATGTTCCGATTCAGATTCTTCGTCTTCATCCTTCATTACTATCTGAATATTTTTATGATGCCACAATTGATGTTCAAAAGTAAAAGGTTTATCACATATGAAGCATAAACCCATTTCCATCTTGTCTTCCACATCAAGTGCATTCAAAATTTTCACCAATTTGTATTTTGGACCCATAATGCGCGATGAATCGAAGGCTCAAGATACCAATTGTAACAGGTAAATAGATTCTAGGGACGAAACCGATAGAATCGAGTCTCAAAGTAGGAATTCTAATATATTGAGTAGAATTCGGTACAAATGAGATTATGTAAACATAAATGAGAGAGTTTTGATATCTGAGAGAAGAAGATAATTGTTCATTCATTGATTGTCAAAATGAGACACAAGACCTTTAAATACAACCCTAAGGATAAAAATGTAAAATGATATAAAATAAACTATTATTTAAAATAAGAGTAATGCTATATAAAGCGAAAATATTTTCGCAAATTTCCACGAACCGCTTGAATATCCTCTCTTTTATCCGCTTGAATAGAGACCCACCCTTCATCAGAATTTATCAATATTCACTTCTCTAAATTGGCTCATCGCTCCTATAAGCACATATTAGAACAAACAATACCAGATTTTACACACACAAAGATTTAACTACACCAAATATGTTTCAAGATTTCAAGGAACAAATAGGATCAAAACAGAGAGAGTTCACGATACTTGTAATCATAAATGTTTTAATTCAAGAAAAACTCAAAACAATTCCAATTTTTAATCACTCGTAAATCGGAAATTGGTTCTTATTACAAACCAGTAGAGTTTGTTAGGCAGATCAGCAACAATTTCTTCATCTTTTTTATGTTGTTTTTAATTCCGAACCATATTTACACTTGTCTTTGAAGAAGAAGCCTTCATTTTGTAATCGTAGAGTTGGCAATTTTAGTGATAAAAATGAGTTTATCCTGATTAAAAAAAACCAGGAGCTTTACTTGATGAATGTTTAGTGAGAAGAGATAGGTAATGTTGAAGAGATATGAAAATTAGAAGAAAATAAAAAACAAGCATAGGAGCGTTGGACAAAGAATGATAGAAACATAAATTGGAGACACGTCATTCGCGATGAGGCTTCGTGATAAATAATTCGCTGTATGTAGCATTTTCCTTAAAATAAACTAATATCCCAATATCCTAATACTTATATCCTAATACTTATTCTTATTTCCTGTTACATCTTCTTGAATGATCGCCATTCAAGAATTAACAGGTTGAACCATTCACAATTATGAATCATAAAAATTAACACTTTGATGAAAATGAAAACAACTATGAATCATATAAAAATAAAAAAAATAGTGATTGTGTTTTTTTTTTATAAGCAAAAAATGAATTATAAGGAGTACAAAGGGTACTCAACCCTTATGTTGAAGTACAAAAGTAAGTATATTTTTATCGTCACCACAGGGACTGATGCGATATCGATGCCGTTCAACAATTAATATAATTTCAAGTAAAGTGGTTTCAAAGATGTTTGATTACGAAAACGTGCGAAAACATAAAAGTAGTAATGATGAGTACGTTGACAGAGAGATTAAATTGATGGGATTAAACTTCAACTACTCATTCATACATATTTCCTTAATCAGTTACATATATTCAAGCTACTTATCAATATCATCACGTATTTACTCATCGAACGTTTCCGTCCCCAGATAACGTCGAGAAATCTATTAAACCTATCAAACCTCGATCCCTCGGGTGCTTAATCGATCCAATAGCATTAAGTTTCAATACTTTAAGTGAATATTAAATCTAAGTCTATTCCTAGATCTTAGCTTTTAATAGATGTTATCATAGAGCAAGATTCAAAACATATATTCCTATACCATTTAAATCCAAAGATGAAAACAATAACAACAATGATAACATCAATATTGATTTGTAACTAGAATATATATATATATATATATATATATATATATATATATATATATATATATATATATATATATATATATATATATATATATATATATATATATATGGGGGCTGCTAACTTAGACCCAGTTGGGTCTAAATTAGCAAAGTGCACCTTTTCAGTTGGACCAAAATACCCATTCTTTTTAATTAATTAACCAAATTACCATCAATGGACGCGGATCCAGTGTCGCGCGCGTACCGCAGGACCATGGTTACAGGCCGTTGATTTCCATCAGACAGCCAAGATCTGATCTCATCAAGACTGTCTGATCAATCAGACATCCCAGATCATCCGAATCCATCAGATTCCAGCGCGTGTACCACACTGGATTACACCCTGGAGAGAAGAATCTACTTTTTAAAAGCAGGACACGTGTCGCTGTCTGATTGGCTGGGCGTGATTTTTTTCCATTTAATACTTTGAACTCAATTATTTCGTTGTAAATTAATTTTTTATTTTTTTTTATACCAAAATTCATAATTTTTTTTTCTCTACAAATAGAGACTTGGTTCGTTTGATTTGGACACAGAAAAAAAAACTCAATTTTTCACTACCTTAATCTCATTTTTCACTACCTTACATCAACTCACTGAAACCATTCTACCAGGAAAATGGTTTCAGATTACAACTCTCTGAAACCATTATACCAGATAAATGGTTTCAGAAGCAAACACAATTAATAAATTACTCACTGAAACCATTCTACCAGTAAAATAGTTTCAGAGTACAACTATGTGCAACCATTCTACAAGCTAAATGGTTTCAGAAGCAAATAACTAATAATCAACTTACTGAAACCATTCTACCAGCAAAATGGTTTCAGATTACAACTCTCTGAAACCATTGTACCAGATAAATGGTTTCAGAAGCAAACACAATTAATAAATTACTCATTGAAACCATTCTATCAGTAAAATGGTTTCAGAATACAACTATGTGCAACCATTCTACCAGTAAAATGGTTTCAGAAGCAAACATTAGTTTTTAATTACCGTTTTATCTCATTTAATTAACTAAAAATAGTTTCAGGTCTCCAAAAATTTCATAAAATATACCAAAAGTTCCAGAATATTATCTACTATTTTCCTGGTATAATGGTTTCAGTGAGTTGGTTGAGTGGTTGCGTGTTAAATTACAACACACAAGTAACGTATTTAGTAGACAAAAAATGAGATTAAGGTAGTGAAAAATTGCATTTTTTTTCGGTGTCTAAATCAAACGAACCAAGTCTCTATTTGTAGAAAAAAAAATTATGAATTTTGGTATAAAAAATAAAAATAAAAAATTAATTTACAACGAAATAATTGAGTTCAAAGTATTAAATGAACAAAAATCACGTCCAGCCAACCATTGTGTGACACGTGTCCTACTTTTAAAAAGTAAATTTTTCTCTCTCCAGGGTGTAATCCAGTGTGGCGCACGCGCTGGAATCTGATGGATCAGGATGATCTGGGCTGTCGGATTGATCAGACAGTCTTGATGAGATCAGATATTGGCTGTCTGATGGAAATCAACGGTCTGTAACCATGGTCCTTCGGTACGCGCGCGACACTGGATCCGCGTCTATTAATGGGTATTTTGGTTAATTAATTAAAAAGAATGGGTATTTTGGTCCAATTGAAAAGGTGCACCTTGCTAACTTAGACCTAACTAGGGTCTAAGTTAGAAAACCCCTATATATATATATATATATATATATATATATATAGGGGAGGGATCAAATTACACGGGTGTAACATTTGAGTAATGTTACACTGCTCAATAACGCTTCAACGAATACAAATTTTACAAAATCCACCGTTGGATTGAAAGTTTATATCATTTAGATCATCCATGTTCAATTTTACAAAAATCTAAAATCGTTTGATATGTTATTAAGACCGATCAAGATTAACGTTTTATGTGTTTTTATTGAATACCGTTAAGTTTGATCAATCTCAATAACATATCAAATGATTTTAGATTTTTATAGAATTGAACATGAATGATCTATCTGATATAAACTTTCAATCCAACGGTGGATTTTGTAAAATTTGTATTTGTTGAAGCGTTATTGAGCGGTGTAACATTACTCAAATGTTACACCGGTGTAATTTGATCTCTCCCCATATATATATATATATATATATATATATATATATATATATATATATATATATATATATATAACACCATGATCAAGATAAATACATACTAATAAACTAATTTACATTTAATCCCAACAACAAGAGAAATTAGTTACCCATATTCATGAGAACGAACTTTACAAAAGATTAAGAAGAAAAGAGATGAACAAACATTACAATGATGATTCGGCGGATTCTAGTGTGGGTAAGTGAAACATATCTCTCACCCGTGAAGAGTGCTTTTTCACCGTTGGATTAGATGACAAGATAATGAAAGGTAGAGATGAATGACTGGATACTTGTTGCTACAGTGTTTTGTGGATTATTTTAAATTATATTTTTGCTTTTTGTTTTTTAATCAAAGTAGAAGATAGTAAAACACAACAAAACCTGTGTCACACCACCTCACAACTAGCCAACAGAAAGATGCTAAAAAATACAGCAATCAAAAAGAAGATTAAAGAGACAACCTCAAGCTTATTCCCCCAGGACCTGCACAGCAGCACCAAAAACAAGTTTATTTTTTCTTTCTTTTCCCTCAAATATGTTCTTTTGCTTCATTAATGTATCCCCATGACAGTTTATTTTCATGAAATCAAGAACACCCCATGTACACTTCTTTTTCATCATATTCTTGATCATTTAAAAAAATAACAGATTTTATATTGCAAAGAAATTAAGTGGAAGAGGAAGAAGGAAATATTTGAGTGCAGAGATCTGGGTAAAATTTGGTATTTTTTGTAATTTTATAATTTTGGATTTTTTTTTCCTGGGTTTTGTTTGAAGCTTGGTTGAAGATCCAGAATTTTTTATGAAAAAAGTTGAACAAAAAGGGATGAAGAACAAGTACTCAGAAGAAGAGCATGTGAATTTTTGTTTTTTTAAATAACCTTTGATAAATACTTTATTTTTAAATAATTCTAAGTTAAAAAATATATTATTTTCTTTTACCTGCTACACCTACTATAGCGGGTAATTTGCCTCTCTTACTGGTGAGTGATATGTTTCACTCACTCACGCTAGCCTCCGCCTGATGATTCATCAACTATGGTTGTGTATCCACCTCCAAAACCCATTGAATCTGCCTCCTAGGTCTCTCCTAGACGAATTTGAGTGGTGGGAATGGTATCTTTCTGTTTTTCGCATCTGGTGGCCTTTTATAGTGGAACTGGATTTTTAAGGTGGCCTAGCGAGCTTCCTTAATTCATAGATGGGTTTGCTAACATGTGTCCCACTAGCCCTCTGAGTCACCTCTCAGCTCTTCTGGCTTTCTCTGGCCCAGCCAGAAACATTTTGCCAATTCAACAGGGTCAGTAGCTTTCTTTGGCTTAAGCCAGAAACTCTCTGTCAATTCAACCAGATTTCTAGCTTTCTCTAGCCCAGCCAACATATATCAGTTCAAACATTAATTCTTCAACAAAAATTCAACTTTAATTACAAAAACCTATCAAAATGGTTGTGATTAAAGATAAACTAACCAAAATTAGATCAACACATATGTACGAGTTCTTGGGGACTTATATACACAAATCTTGCAAAATAAGTCAATAATTGCCTTAATTCATAATATAATTCAACTAGTTTTTGACACTTATCACCTTACAATTAGAATAGATTACATTAGATGTGTTGAAAACAATCTAAAGGATTATTACGCCGGTCAGAGAAAGCTAAATTAACATTGTTCCCTGATCAGCCTATAAACCAAAACCAAGAAAAATAAACAATTTGCTCTACTAAAGATGATATATTTGTTGGGAAATAACAGCACTAAAGAAAAATAAACACAATCAAAAAACACAAGAATATAATGTGGAAACTCCAAACCGGAGAAAAACCACAAACAGTTGTCTAAACCGACAACTAGAGAATAATCACTATGTGAAAATTATTACAACACATAGACTTCTCTCACTCTCACCCCAATGTCCCAATACAACCACACTCTCACAAAGCAAATATTTAAACTAAGAGTCAGATATAAGCTTAAAGTGCTACTGACTGGTACAATTACAAACAAAGAACTTAGGTCAATTATATAGCTTTGATTTCCTCCTTGCTTCACAATTCTAAGCGATGTGAGACTTTCAATAGCTATTTTTTAACCTCCTTCTTTATTTAAGAAACTAGGCGATGTGGGACTTGACAATCAACCCCAACAATCTCCACCTTGATTGCAAGAGTTCCATCTTCCGCTTCCATTGTCTATACCGACAATCATACTCCACCATAAAAGTATACTTCACTTGGAACTAAACCATCCCAAGATTTTTCTTCACTTGGAACTAAACCATCCCAAGAATTTCATGTCGAAACCTGCAGAAAAGGTTATGGTGCAACTCCCATGTTGGCTTTCAGGGAGTTTTTTTTTTTCAGCCATCAACACATCTCACCACACACCTTGCATCAATGACAACCAATGCCTGCGTGTTGTTCTGAATCCGCTAGCAATAACTTGTCCTTTCCCATGGTATAGCGGAAATACCATAAGGACACACTTTATCTTCTAGATAAGATCGCCATCATCTCCCAAAACAAGGGAGACATTGCTAGCACTTGTCTCAGAGTCTTTTTCAGATACTGCTCCACCTGGACAATTTCTCTTTAAATGCCCACACCTTCCACACTTCCAACACGGCATATTCTTTGCATGGATTTTCTTCCCATTAGTCCCACTTCTAGTTAGCAACATTGAGCTTGATGAAGTGTTTTCATCTCTTTTCATCCTCCTTTCTTCAGAAATAATTTTAGTTGCAACTTCTTCAAAATTCAATTTTTCCTTCCCATACATCAGAACAGGTTTAAGATGAACATAAGAAGGTGGAAGGGACCAAATGAGCCTTAACGCCTTATCTTCATCATCAATCTCAACTTTAATAGATTCTAACTCAGAAACAATATTATTTAAAGTACTAAGATGATCAGAGATTTTCGTACCCTCATCCATGCACAAATTGTGGAATTGCTCCTTCAGCAGCAACCGATTTGAGATGTCCTTTGCCTGATACAACCCTTCAAGCCTTTCCCAGAGTTCCTTGGCTGATGACAGATTCTGCACATTCGCAAGAACATTCTTTGCCAAACACAAGCGAATTGCACTTGCAGCTCTCAAATCTAGTTCCTCCCACTTGTCAGCATCCATCTTGGAAGTGTTTCCTTTCAGCGCCTTGTGTAAACCTGATTGTATCAACACATCATTGACTTGTACTTTCCACAAGCCAAAGTTGATTCTTCCATCAAACTTCTCTATGTCAAACTTCTTAGCACTTGAATAAGACATAGCAAAGCCCCTTCTTTAGCACCTTCAGAATATCGAACCGAAGCTCTGATACCACTGTTGGGAAATAACAGCACTAAAGAAAAATAAACACAATAAAAAAACACAAGAATATAATGTGGAAACTCCAAACCGGAGAAAAACCACAAACAGTTGTCTAAACCGACAACTAGAGAATAATCACTATGTGAAAATTATTACAACACATAGACTTCTCTCACTCTCACCCCAATGTCCCAATACAACCACACTCTCACAAAGCAAATATTTAAACTAAGAGTCAGATATAAGCTTAAAGTGCTACTGACTGGTACAATTACAAACAAAGAACTTAGGTCCATTATATAGCTTTGATTTCCTCCTTGCTTCACAATTCTAAGCGATGTGGGACTTTCAATAGCTATTTTTTAACCTCCTTCTTTATTTAAGAAACTAGGCGATGTGGGACTTGACAATCAACCCCAACAATATTGACACAGTCTCCTCTAAAATTAATGTTATTACGCGTACGCCAAATACTCCACATCGTCGCCAACCAAATTATATGACGAATTCGCTTGATATGATTGTCTTTTTCTAATTCACCAAACAAAGAGAAATAGCTTATAACGTCCTCAAAAGGGATGACATCAAGTGAAAACAAATATTTTCTGCCAAATTTGTGAAGTAATGCAGCAAGTGAAAAAAATGTGTTGTATGTCCTCCACCTCTTTGAAGCAAAATACGCAACTTCTCTCATGATTATTCTTGATAATACCTTTGCGAATTAAAGCCTCCCGGGTTGGTAATTTTTCAAGTAACAACCGCCAACCGAAAATGCTAACTTTTGATGGAACATTGTTCTTCCATAATCTTTTCAATGCTGCCACTGCATGTGTATTCAGAGCAGTACTTACACGCCTGTCCTGCAAATCCATGTACGCTGATCGAACCGAAAAAGAACCATCAGAATTTGATGACCATCTTCGCCTGTCGCTAGAAGCTCTGTTAGGCCGAACATGTTCAAGCAACTGATGCAATTCATTGAAGGATTCAATATCTGCATCATCAAGTGCTGCCATCCAGCAATTGAGTTTTCAAGACCACATGTTGTTATTCCATATCCCCATATTTGAAATGCAAGCATCTTTATGAGTTGATTTATGAAACAAAGATGGATACAATTCACTTAACGGTACCATTCCTAACCATTTTTCCTTCCAAAATTGTTACCGTCACCGAGAATGCTACTAATATTATTAACAAACCAACCCCCTTCCTCCACGCCTCCTATTTTCCACATATCCCGTCACCAAATTGAAGCATGTTTCAGACATCGCCACTTCCATTTACATAAGAGTGAATCATTAAATGACTCCAAGTTTTTTATGCCTAACCCTCCTTTATCCTTTGGTTGGCAAATATTATCCCACCTAACCCAACATATTTTCGATCTATCCATTCCTCCACCCCATAAAAAATTCTTTTGAATGCTCACTATTTCCTTCAACACACAAACTCGCGCTTTAAAAAAAGAAAAGAAATAGAGAGGTAAACTAGAAAGAACGGAATTTGTGAGAGTGACTCTCCCTCCAATAGATAAAAGACGACTATTCCAAATACCAAGTCTCTTTTTCATGGAATCAATAATAGGTAGCCAAGTAGCCTTTCTTCTCGGATTAGAACCTACTGGTATACCAGGAAAGCGAAAAGGGATAGAGTCCACACCACAATGCAAAAAGGACGAAGATGCGCGCAAAATACTATCATCCAAATTAATACCATAAAGCTTACTTTTGAAAAAATTTACCTTCAATTCAGACACTAATTCGAAGCTTTTCAAAAACTTGCAAAATTATGTTACAGAATTTTTTCAAAGTGACATATATAAACATATATAGTTTGCTTGTTTATTTTGGCGTATGGATTTATACGATGAACGATTTCAAACTAGAATTGTGTATGATAGCCATTCAAGAAAACGATTGAAAAGTATAGGATGTTGTAAAAGAAAGGACGTGAACTCCAATTTTGCCGGCAAAAAAAGTCTTTAGAAGAAAAGAAAAGTCTTGAGGGTTTGAGTGAGATTGTAAGATGACAAAATTATTTATATTTTCAACTTAGAAATCCATCAAAATTCATCTCAAATAAGAATCCATCAAAATCCATAGATTTTTTAATACCAATAGACATTTTAAAAGTGGGAAGAAATCTCAATAACATATTTTATTGCCCGAAAAAAAAAATATTGAGCGTTTTAATTGAATACCACAAAATTTATTTAACTTTTGTAAAAATCATTATTGAATACCACAAGATTTTTTTGTAGTGAAATATCAAAAAAAATTTATGATGAAAAAGTCTTTTAAAATTCTTTGAAATCTCAATTCAATACACCCCTTAAAATCTCACAAATTGTTTTAAAATCTTCCAGATTTTTTACCAAAATTTTGTTTTTTGTGAAATCTCAATTCAATACAATAGTTAAGGAACGAAAACAGTAATTATCCATTCCATTGACAGAGAGAACAGAGGATGAGTTGCAGAGAAGGTGGAGAGTGTGAAGTTGATGGAGAAGCAGAGAAGAGGGAAGACAAAGATGGAAATTTCAAAAAAAAAAAAAAAAGAAAAGGAAAAGTCGCGTATGTGTTCCTTGCAACCCATTTGGTCACAGTGAGTCGTGACCACATAAAAAGCACGACACGACACGACAAAAACAGTAAGATGTTTTGATATCTGATTATTATGATTTTGTCTTTGTTTTGCATTTGCGCTTTGTCTTGGTAATCATTGACTTAATTGAAATCAATCCATCAAAACAATGTCTTCCTCCTCTGACGATCTACTACTACCGGGGTTTAGGTTCCACCCGACAGAGGAGGAACTTATTTCTTTTTATTTGAGAAACAATTTAAATGGCAAGAATCCATTTAAGTCCGATCATCCATGGATATACGATGTGTTCATAAGTTTCAGAGGGGAGGATACTCGCGCCAATTTCGTTTCTCATCTATATGCTGCACTCTCTAACGCGGGAATCTACACTTTTCTTGACGATAAGAAGCTTAAAAAGGGCAAAAAGCTGGGAACACAACTAAAGAAGGCAATAGAAGGGTCTAGGATATGTATTATTGTTCTCTCACCAAAATATGCAGGATCTAGCTGGTGTCTTGATGAACTGGTACACATCATGGAATGCCAAAAAACTTATGGCCAGGAGGTTATTCCCCTATTCTACTATGTTAATCCGTCGTCTGTCCGTAAACAGACAGGTGATTTTGGAAAAGTCTTGAAACTTACTGGTAACGAGAAGATGAGTAAGGCAAGAAAAACCGAAGCTCTCATGTCCAAGTGGAGGAAGGCACTTAACGATGTTGCAAATCTATCAGGCTTCGATGCCTCCAATTCAAGGTAATCAATACTTATTCGATGATAAAGCCAATTTTTGTTGAGATTAGTATTATTTCATAATTTATGCTCATTCTTTGTCTTTATAATAACTATTATTATTATTTCTATTATTATTTATTACCCAAGGAATGAAGCTGAACTGATAAAGAAACTTACTGAGGACATTTCGACAAAACTAGATATCTCATTGTTGTCTATTACTAAATATCCGATTGGATTGAAATCCTGGGTGCAAACAGTCACCAAGTTTATTGATGATCAATCAAGCAAAGTCTGTATGATAGGGATATGGGGAATGGGTGGATCCGGGAAAACAACGCTGGCCAAAGCCATCTACAATCAAATCCATCGTAGATTCGAGGGTAGAACCAGTTTCATTGAAAGTATTCGAGAAGTTTGTGATAATAGTAATAATAATAGTAAAGGGATTACTCATTTACAACAACAACTTCTTTCCGATCTCCTCAAAATAAAGCAGAAGATTCATAGCATTGCATCGGGGATAACTAAGATCGAGACAAGACTTCGGGGGCAAAATGCTTTCATTGTATTCGATGATGTGACCAAAGCAGATCAATTAGAAAATCTGTGTGCAAATCCTGAGTTGTTTGGTTCAGGAAGTGTATTGATTATTACAACTAGAGATCTACACCTTCTCAAGTCACTTGGTGCTGACCGTGTCTTCACAATGACAGAAATGGACGAAAATCAGTCCTTTGAACTTTTCAGTTGGCATACTTTTCGACAACCAAGTCCTAAAGAAGAGTTTAGTGAACTCTCTAGAAATGTAGTTGCTTATTGCGGAGGATTACCACTGGCTCTTGAAATCCTTGGATCTTACTTATATAAGAGGACGGAACAAGAATGGAAAAGTGCCCTATCAAAATTAGAGAAGATTCCCAACAATCAAGTGCTGCAGAAACTGAGAATCAGCTACGACGGTTTAGAAGATCATACGATAAAGGATATATTTCTTGACATATGTTGTTTCTTCATTGGAAAGAAGAGAGCTTATGTTTCAGACATACTTAATGGCTGTGGACTTCATGCTGATATTGGAATAGCTGTCCTCATAGATCGGAGCCTCCTAAAAGTTGAAAAGAATAACAAGCTCCGAATGCATGATTTGCTACGTGACATGGGAAGAGCAATTGTTGGCGAAAGTTCACCAAAAGAGCCTGCAAAGCATAGTCGATTGTGTTTTCCTGAGGATGTGCTGGAAGTTTTGTCAAATGAAACTGTAAGAACTTTAAAGCATCTTCTATAATTTTTATCAATATCACAAGACTCTTTGTTTGTTTCTGGACTAATTTTTCTATTCATAACTGTCGGCTGAAATTATTTGGATGCATCAGTTGCATTCTCATGTTCATTACAAATGTCCTTAGGCTGCTCCATGGACACCAATGATGACATTTTATAGTAACACGTCGACATGGCAATAAGTTGAAATAAACGAAATAATTGAATATAATCACACATGTCGGTATATTGTCTGACACCGACGTGAGTTAGATACAAGACACACCCTCAGTATCAAGTGTTTGTGGCTTGGTGCTACCTACCTTTCTAGCAAGCAAGCCAAATGATAAACATTTTCCCTTACTTTTATCATATTTTTTTACTTTGCATGCAGGGAACAGAAACTGTTGAGGGATTGAATTTAAAGTTGGAAAGAACAGCCAGAATTAGATTCGGTACTAAAGCTTTCCAGGAGATGAAAAAGCTGAGGCTTTTAAAACTCGATGGTGTTCACCTCATTGGAGATTATGGGTTAATTTCCAATCAACTGAGATGGGTTGATTGGCAACGATCTAACTTCAACTTTATACCGAATGACTTCGAACTAGGAAATCTAGTTGTTTTAGAATTAAAATATAGCAATGTTATACAAGTTTGGCAGGAGACCAAGGTACAATAATTTTTTTTATAACTCAAAGGCTGATGACATTATAATCTGTTGCACCTTTTCATTTCCCATCTTCTTCTCTTATTTTTTCGTAGTTGTTGGAGAAGCTAAAAGTACTCAATCTCAGTCATTCCAAGTACTTGAGAAGCACCCCTGACTTTTCAAAATTACCAAATTTAGAGAAACTCATTATGAAGGATTGTCCAAGTTTGTCCGAGGTACACTCGTCCATTGGAGATCTCAAGAACCTCCTTCTGATAAATTTTAGGGACTGTACAAGTCTTGACAATCTCCCAAGAGAGGTCTATCAATTGATATCAGTGAAAACTCTCATTCTTTCTGGTTGTTCAAAGATTGACAAATTGGAAGAAGATATATTGCAAATGGAATCCTTGACGACTCTAATTGCAACCAATTCTGGTGTTAAAGAAGTGCCCTATTCAATATTAAGATCAAAAAGCATTGCATATATATCTCTATGTGGATATGAAGGATTAACACGTGATGTTTTTCCTTCTCTCATCAAGTCTTGGATGTCACCAACCATAAATTCCCTACCCCATGTTTCTCCATTTGTAGGCAATTCATTGTCTCGAGTTTCCTTGGATATAGTAGAGAGTAATAATATGGGCTATCAATCACCAATGCCTAACATCCTTACAAAACTTCGAAGTGTTTGGGTTCAATGCCACTCAGAGAATCAATTAACTCGAGAATTAAGAAGATTTCTTGATGATCTAAATGATTTGAATTTTGTTGAATTGGAAACAACATCACATGGACCACTGATCTCAAATCTCTGCTTGAGATCACTTGTGATTGGAATGGGGAGCTCCCAAATAGTCATCGATACTCTTGGGAAGACCTTATCACAGGTTTCTTCTCTATCCTTGCATCTCTACTGATATCAATTAAGAGAACATGGAATGATTTTCTTTTTCTTTATTGCATTAAATAGTAATATAAAAGTTTCTGAAAGTGACAAAAAACTTCTATCAGATGAACTAGTATAAATGTTAGGGGTCAGACGTGTAACATAGAAGTGAAGTTAATTTTGAGATAACTACATCCTTTTTTCATTTACTTCATCTCTGTTACATTTATTTGTTTAATGTCTATATTTTAGACACATAAAACATGTTTAACTTTAAAAGGATAATTGTATATACGAGTTAATGTTAAGCTCTACATATTTTTAGTGTTAAGCTAAATGTTGTTATATTGTCACCCTTCATTAGAAAACAATGCTTCAAGTTGTTGCATACGTTGGCTCACATGCCTTTTATATTCATGAAGAAGTGATTTACTTACTAGAATTGACTGCAATAAAATTAAGGCATTTTCTAAAATGTTGATATTATCAGATACTCATCAAAGAGGCGATTGCAAATAGCAGTAACGTGCTAGACAGTTGAGCAAGTTTACAAAAACACCATTTGTACAGAATGATAAGATCATAGACCTGAGAGAGAAATTGCAGACAAACATATATGTTACGGTTGTTATTGTGAAAGCTGAATTGTTGGAAATCGGAGGAATTACATTGCCTGTTTTAATTCGATTAACTTGTATGTTTTTGTGTTATTTCGCCACAATAAATGGCGCACAAAATGTCCATTTGCATAAAATAATTGGAATTACATATATAACTAAGCATATGTTCATGATGCAGGGATTGTCAACTAATGATTCTACTGCTTCTTTCCTTCCGGGTGATAATTATCCTTCTTGGTTAGCCTATAAGTGCAAAGGATCTTCAGTACATTTCAAAGTGCCTGAGAATAGTGATCGCTGCATAAAGGGAATAGCTTCATGTGTTCTTTATTCATCAACACCCGAACAACCGGCAAATGAATGTCTCACTAGTGTCTTGATCATTAATTACACAAAATTCACTATCCAGATTTACAAGCGAGAAACAGTAATGTCGTTCAACGATGAAGATTGGCAAGGTGTAATATCAACTTTAGGATTTGGTGACAGTGTGGAGATTTTTGTAGCTATTGGTCATGGATTGGATGTTAAGGAGACGGCTGTCTATCTAATATATGATCCATCTACAAATGCAAAATTGGAGCCATAGCCATCACCTAATGTGAAGACATAGCCATCACCTGAAGAGGAAGTACAATCATTGCCTGATGTTAAAGTAGAACAATCTCTTATTGTCATGAATGGGAGTGGGAGAATGTTTATTATGCTTGCTTCAGAATTGAGATCGCAGCAATTTTTGATCGGGCAGATCTATTGTCTTAATAGTCTGTCGCAGGTGTTGTG
The DNA here is from genome assembly GCF_020283565.1 of Trifolium pratense. Classification (NCBI taxonomy): domain Eukaryota; kingdom Viridiplantae; phylum Streptophyta; class Magnoliopsida; order Fabales; family Fabaceae; genus Trifolium; species Trifolium pratense. Next base: position 44,123,118 of record NC_060062.1, on the reverse strand, counting down.
TATATTTGTTAAGAGTGTTGTTGAAAATGTATTAGAATCTTTATATTTATTGTATAGGACTATAATATAGATGCATTGTCTCATATCATATAAATTGAGATAATATTTCATATATTTATTTTGTATTTATTATCTTCTGTTTATTGAAAATTAAATTTTACTCTGTGGTGTAGTTTAAGACACACAAATTTAGGGTATGAAGTCTTTGTTTCTCTCATTCAAAGTTCCATTTCTAACGATTCTGATGGTTACTTCAGATAAAACAAACAAATTTTACTCGATCAAATTATCTTTTTGAATATAACCCTGGTGCAGCAGAATTGTACCTGACAAATTTAGGCAATTAATAATGGTGTGTGATTTGCTTGCATAACAATTCATGAGATGTCAGTCTTTGTATATGGCAAATTTTGTTGTTTGCATAGAATGACAAACTTCTGTTAAGTATGATTTTCATGCATAAAATTTGTTCTTTAATTTAAATGAGAAACTTCTGTTAAGTGTGATTTGCTTGTATAGAAAGAAAAAAAAAAGTTACATGTCTTCATGTAACTTAAGGACAAATTAAGGTTTTCTTGCCACAGGGAACAAAAGCTATTGAAGAATTGGTTTTGCAGTTGCAAATTAAGGACAAGTAGTAGATTTTTACTAGAGGCACAGAAGATCCATACTTTTATTTATAATAACCATAATAAGATGGCACCATAATACAAAGTTAACACACAAAAGTAAATTATAGTATATTATATCCACAAGACATATATCCCAAGAAGAGACCCTGCCCTGCCCATAAAGGTTATTTAGCTATAAAGTTGTGATGTAAAATTACCCTCTTACCCATCACAATATTATTTTAGATAGATATATATTATATATAGATATAGTCATATAGATATATATATATTAATAACTCACACAAGCAAGCCATGACTTGAATATATATCTCTGATCATGGAAGATGACCTGCATGGTGAAGAGCCTCACTGCTACCAGGAGGTCCAGGACAAAACTTCGCATCATCAGAAGGACAAAACATCTTATACAAAGGCCAAAGGAAAGGATTACCCCTACACACATCACCGAAAATCATACAATCAATACACTCTACAAACTTTCGAGAATTATAGACATCGTCTTCTTTCTTTGGTGGATTACCAGTTCCAACACCCTCAGCACCATAACCATCAAGAAACATTGCCACAACAAGGAGAATTAGAACAAGTGAACCACTGATTTTTCCCATAGTGATTTATGAATGACAATATTTTTATTTTCTTTTCTTATCAGTATTGTTTTGCATGGAATGTAATTGACCTGAAATCACTCAAATTTATAGAACTGTTAATTTCCTTAAATTTAAAGTAAATGAATTAATTATGAGTTTGCGTGACAAAATTATTTTCTCAAAAATATGGTATAATAGTAGGTGAAAACCATGTGGTGTGGAGCGTTAGTGTTAAATATTATTTCTTTTTATGATTGTGGTTTAAGGTTGACTACTTAATTAATTAAACAACTTCAAAGGAATTAAAATAAATGATACAGCCTAATTAAGCTCATATCCAACTCCAAGACTCCACAGTATGGCTATCTTTTCTGTTGTATGGCGTTAGCGTTAGTGTTCATTTTTGTTGTATGGCGTGGCATATGGTTTTCGGATCCATAGTGTTAATTACTAAGGTTGACCAATTGATTATTACAGAAGGAATAAAAATAAATTAATAGTGTCCACAAATTAATTGTGCCAATCAGTAAAAATGTCAAAATAGTTAGGTCGAGGACGCCGTAGTCGAAGTTTGAACCCCAATTTTTCATTTCATTTATCTACCAAATGGCATTATTGTTGATACGGCTATGGAACTAGCACCGAGAAACCGTGTAACATACAAAGAGAAATTCGTCGAAAAAAACTTCATGTTTTGATATTGATCAATGATGACATAACGATGACATAACATTCCACACAATGAATTACAGTACTACATTAGACATATACTTAAGGATTGCAATAGGTAGGGTACTATAGTACCCATTCTCATATCTACGGATTCAAAAAATACCTGTATTCATACCTGTGTGGGTAACAAATTTTGTCCCCGTCCCCATATTCTATGGGTACCTAAGTACTCGTACCTATTAGCCGCATTTTTACTAAAAATAAATTGATCAATTATAAAATATCATATCATTTTAACATAATTAAAAAAATCTCAAAGATTTTAATATTGATTAATGAAAATTTTAAACAAAATTATTACTAAACTTATGTTAAAGTTATATTTATGCTAAATATTCACGTTACTTTTGTATAATTATGTTATAAATAAATATTTTTATTAAAAATATGTAATAGTTTAATGGATTTAATTGATATGCACCGACGGTGTAAAATAATTTTACGCTGTCAACCGATACCAACTGTGTTTACCGCCACATCACCCCACTTCACCCCACTTTCTTGACATGACATGGCAAAATGATGGTTATTTATTGGACGACCGTGTAAAACTATATTACACCGTCGGTGCATATCAATTAAACTATAGTTTAATATTGTATTGTTTTAAGAGTTTAATTTTTGTGCACTGTCGGTGTAAAGATTTTTTACACATACATTCAATAATGCGTTGCCATATCATTTAATGAATGTGACACATCATGTGTTTTTAATTACCATACATGATGTGTCGGTATATTATTGGACGCGTGTGTAAAATAACTTTACACTGACGGTGCATATAAATTAAATTCTTGTTTTAAATTGATTTACATATATATTATTATATAATAATATAAATAAAATAAATAAATATATATTATGTTATGTGGGTATCGGGCAGGGTGGGTACTAAGGTATCCGTACCCGCACCCATTCATTTTTGTGGGTAATTACCCATACCCGTACTCAAAATGCGGGTTTTTATCCTACCCATTGTGGGTAATTTTTGCGAATATCCTCTGGGTATGAGTTAAATTGTCATCCCTGTAAATACTAATGTTTTCAAATGGTACCCAATTAGACATGTTGGACTTAGGCAAATGGTACCCCAATATTCTGTTTGGTACATTAGTTATTAGAAATTTCATGTGGGATGTTCATGGTTCGAACTAAAGCCTCTATGTGATGTTCCTGCCAACTGAGCTAAGTTCAAGAGGACAGATGTCTTAATTATAATAATGGATAGAGGCAGTAAGAGGAATCCGCAAATTAATTAAAGGGTAAATAGGGTTTTACCCCCCTGCAAAATAGGTCAGTTTTACGTTACCCCTTGCAATTTTTTTTTTGTGATTACCCCCCGTAAAATGAAGATTTCATCATTTACCCCCCTCAGTCGATAACATGGATGCTGACTGGACAAAATTGATGACGTGGCACGTACAAGTGGAATTAATTTATTTTATATTTATTTTTTTATTGTCAATTCATTAATGAATGCATAATTATTATTTTTTTAATTAAAAAAACTGAAAAAAAGAGAAAAAACGATAGTAATTAGGGTTGAAGGTTCATTTTCTTCAATATTGTTATAATTTCATTTTTCTCTCCAAAAAAATCAACAACAACAAAAGTTATCTCCTCTCTAGGAAAAGAAAATCAATCAACACACCAATATACTCAACACCTAAATCTTCATCACTTACTTATTCATCATCTTCAAACCCAAATCTTCATCACTCTTTGGAAAGTTTAAATTTTTTGTTACTTTGGCTTAGTTTTGTATCGTATAGTTGTGGTTATAGAAGAGAAATAATTTAGGGTTGTTAATAAGATGTGAAATTTGAGAGAAATTTGGGTAAGAAGATTTTGTTGATTGTGTGAGATTTGATTTGTGATTACACCGAGAAGATTAAGAACAAGAATGTTTATAAATAAATTCTATTAACAATTTTCTTAATTTCTTTTTCTTTTTGAAAAATTAATAATTATATTAAGTTATTTATCTACGTGGCACAAAAACTTTAATAAAAAATGAATGAAAAGCCACACATGCATCACACGTCATCAATTTTGTCCAGTCAACATCCATGTTGTCGACTGAGGGGGGTAAATAATGGAATCTTCATTTTACAGGGGGTAATCACAAAAAAAAAATTTACAGGGGGTAACGCAAAACAGACCTATTTTGCAGGGGGTAAAAGCCTATTTACCCTTAATTAAAAAACTTTTTTAAAAACCCTTCTTTATAAGCCAAAAAATTTCTACTACATAATATGAGTGCCGATTTAACTTGGTGCTAAATTGGTGAAACACTCCACCATATTGTGTCCTGGATCGTCTAAGAGCATTGTTTATGGATTCAAATTCTAAACAAAGAAATTATATATTGAAAAAGTTGACAATTTGAATTTCTAATACACTAATTGTACAATTTTCTACAAAGATTCATAACTTAGATAATTAAATAATTTTTTGATGATTTTGGAATCTAAAAAACTATTTGTGTCTTCATACAACTAAACTATTTGTTTTGTAATTCCGTTTACCCCAACCTCTATTCATCTTGTGCAGAGACCAGTTATTATAATATTTTGTCGTTCAAAAAAAAAAAAAAGACCGAGCTTACCCTGCAGCTCTATGGTCTCTCTTTGTGTCATAGGAAACAAAAGTCATTTAAGGATTGATTTTGATATTGCAAAGGATAAGTTGAGTTTCTTAGAGGGACTTAAGAGTGAAGATCCTAAATATAAGTATACTCAACAAACATAACTTATACTTTTATTTATAACCATAATAACATACCATCATTACCATAGTACAAATTTCATAGCACAAATAAAATATATCCTTAACAAGACATAAACCCAATGCAAGAGGCCCTGCCCTGCCCATAAAGGTTATTTAGCTAATTTTTTTTTATGTTATATGAATATAACACATACAAGCTATGGCTACACAAATGATAAGTGATCATGGAAGAAGACCACTTTCAGGTTGAGGAGCCTCACTAGAAGCAATGTAATTACTTGTGAGAACATTAGGAGTACAAAATGTATGATACAAAGGCCAAAGGTAAGTATTATCCAAACACACTTTATAGAAAATCAAACAATCTACACACTTTCCAAACTTTTGAGATTTGTAAATGTCATCTTTCTTCAGTGGATTACCTCTTGCTGCACCCTCAACATTATAACCATTCAAAAATATTGCCACAACAAGGAGAACTAGAACAAGTGAAACAATGGATTTTCCCATAGTGTATGTATATATGAATGAGTATTTTTTTTCCTTCTTATGAATATTGTTTTGCATGGAATGAAACTGGCTTCAAACCACTCCAATTTATAGACAAATATTAATTTCTTTAAATTTGGTTTTTTTATCGGTAGATGAAGTGTAAAATATATACCACTGAAACAAATACACGTTGCGAGGTTTTGGGTTCGAATGTAAATGAAGGTATCGAGCTTAAAATATCGGCATTGTCAGTTGATATATGACTTATGAACGAATCAAATATGGCTCTGCATGAGGAAAATTATTTTTACAAAGTTATTGACTTGTTATTTTTTGGGCCATTAATTATGCATTTGTCACCACTTGTCATATGGACTAAGGTCTGCATGCCTCTAAGACCCCCATACCACACCCACCTGGATTTTTGTTTGTTTTCATATGGTAGTATAATTGAGACAGTTGAAGAACTTGTATCGAGAACCCGTGTAACGTAACGTGCCATGAGAAATTGTTCCAAAAAATCTACATTAGCTATTTTTTTTTTTGACAATAAAAAAAAAATGATATTCATTCATTCAAATTGATAGATTACATCAAATACAACCACATAATTAACATCGCTAAAAACGTAAAGGATGAATCTGCGAACAAAACTCACAGCATCCGAGTTAATAGCATACAACGGCAAAATGCCTACTACAAATAATATGATAAAGTTAAAGTCACCGAAGTATCCATGCCTCCGGATCTGCAGCGTTGAAGCCCAAATCATTGGTTGAATCTGTAATTGACTGAAGCCGGTCTTTTCAATAGAAATCAAATGAACACCGCACAATACGGGACAACAAAAACGTCGCACAAGACGACGAACAACACAACGCCGCACTCAGACGGCGAAATCACAAAAAAGAAAACACAAAAGAAAAATTTGATCAATGTGAAGACTGAAGATCACTTATTTAAATAAAAAAGAAAAGGAAAAATAATTATGAGGGGTGATTTTGGGTCAAAAATTGACCCTAAAATCACCCCTCCTTGATAGATCAAGAAGAAAAAAAAAACTAGATTAAGGTGGGCGGCGGCTATCAAGAAAAGGAGAAGAAAGGTTGAGCCTTGACAAAGAATTGTTAGAGAATGTTAGAATCCGTAAATTCTATGATTTCATGAAACTCTACATTAGCTATTATTGTCTCTGATTCAAATTAAATTATATGTTTGATCATTTCGCACGTACGATTTAAGAAAAATATAATAATTAAAGAGAGTGAATGCGACTTTAATTTAATTGTTTTTAAAAAATATTAATTGTTGTCGTAAAAATAGTAATGATTGGAGGATATCTCTATTATATATATATATAGCGAGATTAGCTTTCTTGTTCATTCTCATAAATATTGCTTAGGTGTCATTTAATTAGAGAGATTTAATTGAATCTTTCTAAAAAAAGATTTTAAAAAAAAAGAATAAAAAAAAATATCTTCTCAATAAAATTTTAAAAAACACAAGAAGAAAAACTAAAAAATCTTCGTATTTCACTTATTTGTTGGATTGATTGTTGGGTATATACAAATTAAGTTGTAAAAATAATTAAAAACTAAATTAATCGGATATATATAACATATACAAAGTTATGTTCTATTATATATACAGAACTGCAGTCTCAGTGCATATCATAATTGTTAAATTCATTCCTTATATAATGATGCTTCAAAACCCCGTTTTTCCCATTTTTCTATAATTGATGGTTAATTTTGATAGGATGGATATCAAGTTGGATACGGAGGTGCTAACAAATAATTTTGTTGGCTAAGGTCAATACTAGAGCATTTTTATTTTGCTTTTTTTTACTCAATTATTTATGATTTTTTTTTAATTTATTGTTGAAAGACTTTATATTGTTCAAAATATTATTTTTTCGGCAAACTTATTGTTAAATTTTTAATGTAGCAAACATGACAAAGATGAGTTCTTATAGTGGATGGATTGACTTATTCATGGCGGTGGGAGTTTTTGTGAGATGAATGAAAATATCCAATGGTGGGTGTGAGGAATTCATGGCGGTGAGTTGCCATAATTGAAGATAAATGGCAGAGAAAAAATCCATTCACAGAGAGGAAGATGAATACAGTTTCAAGGCGGTGTTTGTTAACCGTGTAATTTTTTTAATGACAACGAAAGAAGTATCCAATGGCGGGTTTTGAAATATCAAAGGACAAGTAGAGTTTCCCAGAGAGACTAAAGAGTGAAAATTCTATATCTAAGTTATTCAAATCAATGTACTTGACAAACATCCCTTAACAAGACATAAATTCTATAATCGTAATAACATGCCACCATTACTATAATACAAAATTCAAAGTACAAAATAAAATATATCTATTCTGAATAAGACATAAATTCAAGAAGAGGTCATGCCTTACCCATAAAGGTTGTTTAGCTATAAAAGTTTGATCATACATATAATTCATAACATGAAAAGTGATCTTCTATGATCATAGAGACATAAACTTATGGAAAAATACCACTTTTAGGTTGAGGAACATCACTACTATTTGGTGTGATATTGGTACTTGTGTGATGATTTAAGTACAAAATTCATAATACATTTTCCAAAGGTAAGGATTAAATGAGCACATTTTTTGCAAAATCAAACAATCTATACACGTTCTTCCAAACTTTTGAGGTTTGTAAATACCATCATTTTTCATCTTTTGATTACTTTTTCCGGCACCCTCAACATTACAACCATTCAAAAACGTTACCACAACAATGATACCTAGAACAAGTGAAGCAGTGGCTTTTTCCATATAGTGTATATATATGAATGAGTTTTTCTTTTTCCTTCTTCTTATAGATATTGTTTTGCATGGATTAAAAGTGGCTTCAAATCACTCCTCTTTATAGGGAACTATTGATTTTCTCAAAATGAAAATTGAATGACTATGTTTGAGAAAAATTAAGATGATGACTTTAAGGCCATCAATTATTCATTATTCATTTATTATCACTTGTCAACAATGGTCTGCATGCATGCCTCAGGATCTCACACCACACCTACGTGGATTCCTTTTGTTTTCATATATGTGTAACTAGTATCCGGACCCGTGCCAAGCACGGGTTAAAAAGTGACTATAAAAATTAAGATTTTAATATTTTAAATTTTATAATTATCTAACACAAAAAATGATAAATTACACTAATATATGTATGTTTAATAAGTCACCAAATTTTTTTGTCTTTAAAAATATGTGTAACAAATTTTGCTACTTCAAAAATTAAAATGTCAATAATTAAATAATGACTAAAATTTTGGAAAAAACAAATAAGCCCAAAAAATCATTTTTTTTAATAAGGGATCTAAATTTTACTTTTATGAAAATATGAAGACCAATATACATTTAAATTTATTTTTATTACAAAAACAATTTAACACAATTCAAATTTGCTGCGCACATAAAATAAAGTAGAGTAGTTACATTCGAAGATCATCTTTTTATTTCTAAACTTTTGACTTTCTGCATTTTATTTAAAGTAAATTAGTTACATGCGAATATCATTTTTTTCTTACGGTTAGCCTGACATAATTCGGTTCTTACTTTATCCTTACTCAATCATCGGAAGTTGGACACTTCCTCTATTTTTACTCGATGTGGCCTCCAGGAAACGACTTTCCTTCATTGTGTTCAGGACTATACATTCTCTATAAACCTTTGGCACCACATTGAATTCAATGACTGAACTTTCTTCTCTATAATTGACGCACATGATTGGCTCAAGGTTGGCTCCATGTGTCCCCAAGTTAATTCCTTCTCGGCTGGTGTTTGGTGTATAGAGATATCATAATTTAATTTATTTAAACAATGAATCTTGTCCTTAAATCAGCTATCCTTCAACATCCAGAGCTTGGTCGAGATTTTCACGTCTTTTTTCTCCTCTAATCACGTTGGTACAGGTTCATCAAATGGAACAATGAAAACTTCTCTTGGTGGTCCTCAACGTTGACTGTAGTTGTTTAGGTTCCCCGATTAGAGCTAGTTATGAGGGTCTTATCAGATACAATTTATATTTTTACTTACCGGACTTTTCTGGCTTCATTCGTGAGTCGTTTGACATGATGCTTGCGAAACTTTATGTTGTTTATAGAGGTCTTACATTGGCCAAAAACTTGATTTTCTATCGGTAATTACTCCCAAGCACGGGCTAGAAAGGCCTAATTGATTTTTACAAATTTAACAATTATTGTGTGATTTATATATTATTATTCTTTATTTTGAAATTAATTTTTTTTATGCTATTTTTTTTTGTTTAATTTTATGCTAAAATTTTATTAAGACAAAAAGAAATAGATTAAAACTAAGGGACGTAAATCGAAACGGCGATTTTTTTCTTCGATTTTTCCAATTTTAAAATTTTGTAGTATATCAGTTTTCAACCCGATATGGATCGGACATAGACACCGTTCAACTGATCGGACCAACCGGTTTAGTCCGATTTTAAAACTCGCTTGATTTAAGTTCATAAGAAAACTGAAAAAAAAAATCATAATTTAAAAGAAAACGAAAACGACATGAAAAATATGAGAAAAATGAGTATGCACTAAAGGTGTAAAATAATTTTATATTGTCAACCAATAACAACCATGTTTTCCGTCACTTCACCCCATTTTGTTGATATGACATGTCAAATTGACAATTTTTTATTACATGATAGTGTAAAATTATTTTACACTGTCAGTGCATCTTCATTAAACTCAAAAAATATTACACAATAGAATTTGAAGTAGAAGAGACTAACCAAAGTTTAAGTAGACAACACTTCAAGTGAAAATTTACTTTTTAAAGTTTGAACCGAATAGTAGTCCCCATATTAATTAACAAAAAAAAAAAAATAGTCCCTTGTATTATTATATGAGTAAAAATATAAGCCTTATATTAATATATGTGTAAAAAAAATAAGCCTCATATAAATTACAAAAAAATTTCTCATAATATCATTAGTAAAATAAATATGAAACAAAATATTAAATAAATATAGAACCATGTATAACTTATATCATTTAATTGTACACGTCAATATCCTCTTGATTAGGCATGACAATGGGTAGAGTATGAGTAGAGTACTATAGTACTTATCCTCATACCCGCAGTTTGAAAAAATACATATACTCGTCCCCAAACCCTGCATGGGTAACAACCTTTGTACCTGTGCCCATACCCTATGGGCACCTAAGTACCCATACCCGTACCCGTTACCCGCATTTTTGCCGATGTTAAATAATTATGCAGTTTTGGCAACAATATTTTTTCAACGAAAATCAATTTATTGTCAAAAATATAGATGTAGCAACAATCTTTATAAATTGTGCGCGAGAAAATTTGGGGGGTACGTAAGAAAAAATTGGGGGTGCACGAGAAAATCTGGGGTGTGCTAAGTATATGGGGGGCGCTAAGCAATTTGAGGGGTTCGTTAAGCAATTTTCATTATTTATGTATGGTGCATAAGGAAAAAGCTTATGCACCATAACCACTCCTAAGATGCCACATGGTAAAAATGATATTTAAATGGTGGAACCTGAATTTTAGTTATTAAATAGAACGGTTTAAAAAATGTGTTAGAAAATATGTTATATTTATATGATGTATAAGGTTTTATCCAAAGGAAAAAAACTAATTGTAAAAGGACAAAATTCACATAATAATGTAAAAACATTTGTTTATTACTAATTTAAGACCTAAATAATAATGAAAAATATAACATCAATTAAAATATCCTATCAAAACTTAATCAAACTCAAAAGAACAACAACCACTAAGATAATTTCCTATTACGAATGAGTTTCCCTCTTTATCTGTGTGTGTGTGTGATGGAATTGATTTCTGCAGGGAAAGTCAAAGTCAGGATCCATTAACAAGAGGATTAAGCATTTGTCCCATGAAGAGAATTGTTCCGGTCGAATCTTCTCTAATTAAAAATAAGAAAGGATGATCAGCTACAAAGTCTAGTAGTTTAGTTGAAATAGACGCACACTTAGACTTCACAATAGCAACAGTGGCTGCCGCAGCTTCTGTTCCTTTCTCATTTACTTCAATGAAAGACTTGTGAATTATGTTAGAAACATAAAGCATTTGACTCGTCGTAGGAGAGTCGACAATTTTCGTCAAACCTCCGGCAGAGAAAGGTAAAAGCACACCTAACTTCTTCATCGTATTAGTAGCTTCAAACTCAAATGAAAACTTGAATTTAGGAATTCTGAAGTCGCCTACTTTCACTTTTTTGAAAGGAAGCTTGCAGTTTAGTAACTCAGGATTAGAAGCTACCTTCTTAACCAAAGTTGGCAAGCCTTTTTTTTCATTTGGAAGAAAAATGTACATAGAGAATTGACGCTTATCTTTTCCTTGCGCATAAGGAAGACGAAGAACTTTAAAATCATCGGAAACACCGATAAATTGTTGCTTCTTGCTGGTCATGAAGGGAACCTTGACTGACTTGCCATTCAAAAGGTGAAATTTATTGCGTTTCGTTTTCGAAGCTTCAAACTCCTCTTTCCATGTTCCTTTAAAGTACAGTGCATTTGCAAAGATGAGCTTGCTTGAGTTGTTGACTAACCCTAGAGGAAGAATGTTTTTAATAAGGCCATTTGTCTCTTTTTCAACCCACATATTCACTTCTTTAGTCACTTCAATAGCCTTTAAAACCATATAAAATTGAAAGGTTAGTTACACATAGCTCAATTGAATTTTTTTAATATAAGAAGTTAATAACTTTTTGTCTGTCTAATTTTCACATATATACTACGTATGTTGCAAATAATTGGTTGGATGTTAGAAAACACTAAAGAGCAAAGACATGAAAGTAGTATTTGTCAAATCAAATTAAAATTTTGGTAGTGATTAAAGTCATGAAGTTACAAGGATGAGATGAGTAGTTCAATTGGTTGAACTAGTTAAAAGTTAAAACGTTGGAGGTATAAGGTTCAAGTCTTAATCAGGTATAAAAAACAAACATAACAATTAATATACTAACAATTTCCCATTAAAAAAAAAATCATGAAGTTGTACGATAAAAATACTTAGATAATTCATACCACAAAATATATTCATACTTATTAGTGATGAACAGAATATACATGCACAAAGGTTGTCAAAACATTGAACTTCTCATTCCATGTTCCTTGAAAGTACGGTGCATTTGCTAAGATTTAATTTGTTGAGCCGGGTTTATTTATTCTCATAAAATTAAATGTAAATTGTATATAATTTTATCTATCTCCACTTTTATCAATAAGCTATAATATATCAATGAAAATTATTTGTACATCTTCACATGAAACTTATTTCAAGAAAAATACAAACACACATATTATTAATGAAAATTATTTGTGCATCTTCCCATGAAACTTATTTCAAGGAAAATACAAACACACATATTATTAATAAAAATTATTTGTACATCTTCCCTTAAAACTTATTTTAAGGAAAATACAAAACACATGCTCCAAATTAATATGTTTTTGTTTTTCTTTTGCTTCAAAAGAAAATATTTTTGATTTTCTTAATAATTGTGATTTTTTGTTTTTCCCCTAATAATTTAGGACGGAAGGAGTATATCTAACCATTAAATATATCATCAATTTATTAAACATGAAACACTAACTAAGCTTAAAATTATTAAACATGAAATGAAACAAATGTAGGACATGCTTTGCAGTGAAAAGAAGGAGATATACAAAGTATACATACCTTGTTTATGAAATCAACGGAAGCCAAAGTGGCCTCATAATCAGAAGACACAATTTGTTTGAAGGAAGGTTGAAGAGAAAGGGTTTTTTCCACCCACACGCCATTGGTAGAAGAGAGGCGAGGTCCGCCAATAGGAGCAGCGTCTTTGAGTATGACGGAAACGAGTTGAGAGAAGAAGGAATTGAGACGATCTACGGATTCAAAACGGAGAAAGTCAAGAAGTTGTTGGTGTGTGCGACCCTCAGAGCCAGCAGCGATGATGCTAAGAATAACTTGTAGCGAGAGTGGAGAAAATACAATGTTTTTCTCGTTGGATTTGTTAGCGAAGATATGTTCGGCCATGGTTAGGGAAACGTTTCTTTGGTTGGTGCTTGATGCGTGGAGGAAATCCGTAGTTGTTTCGAGTGAAACATTCTTCTTTGTTTGGTTGGTGCTTGATTTTGAATTCACTCTTTTCCGTTTTTTGCTTGATTGATGCTGGAGATCCATTCTTCTATAAATTGCAAAATACAACAACTTAAAAAATTAAGCAAAGATGTAAACAGAATAGAACGGCACAAGGAACACTTTAAATAGTAATAGTAATATAGCATGAACTTCTTTTTAGGGTTCAGAATATGTACCGAAACTTTAGGCCCAAGTCAGAATAAAATTTTAATGAAGAGAGAAACAAATCTATATAGTTTTTTTTTTTCTTTTTTTTTTTTACAATAAATCAATTTAAGGGTGTGTTGAATTGAGATTTTAAGAAACAATTCTATTAAAAAAAATCTTGAAGATTTTAAAAGATTGTATAAGAATTGTCCCGACTTTTAAGACTTTTTTTACCATCATGATTTTTTTAATTTGGATTTTGATCGGATTATGGCACAAATTATCAAGATTTCGAAAGATTTTGTGGATTTTTAAAAGGACAAAACTTAGGTATTGTACACTAAGTCTTGTTCATCCTGTTTCCCAATTAAAAATTGACATCGTGATTATGCTATATATATATTTTTTAAAAAATATTTTAGAAACAAACTTGAAAAAATGATACAATGGTGTAATTCTGCTTGATTTCTATAGTACAATAATTATTCAGTATTCAGTATAAAACAACCCACTTGGGGTTGGTCGAGTGGTGTTGGCTTGGGCCCTTGGAGTATGCTCCTCTCAAGGTCTCAGGTTCGATTCCCACTTGTGCCAATTTCGGTGGGCTAAGTCCATACAGAGCAAAAAAAAACTCTGCCTTTAAATAAGGTCCCCGCAAGTGGACGGTGAGATTGGTCCCCTTGGATTAGTCGGTCCTAGGACCGGATACCAAGTTTTCAAAAAAAACTGTCTTTTGCATATACTTTTGCATTAAATACCACAAGTTATCAGAATTGTGAAAAGGTTTTTTCTAATTAACCCTCACATAAATTGAGGGTAGGTGCCCTATGATGATGTGGCACCAATGAAATTCATCTACATTTATTTAAGTCAAACATAATTAATTTTTTATCATAAATTATTTTGACTACTTTTATTTTCAATTAATTATATTTTATGTATTATATTCTATGAATTTATATTTTGGACCTAATTACTTTTGATTTGTTTGCTTCTTCTTCAAATTGTATTACGTCTCAAACAACTTTCTTCTTCGCGTAAAAAAAAAAAAAAATTCTTCTTATTGTCAAAAAACTTTCTTCTTCTTCTTAATGCTTTCAATCTCTGCCGCAGCCTCCACCACCGTCATGTTAGCATTCTACGGCTCATCCACTTTTGTGTTATCCGATGTCAATCTTTACTGCAGCCTTCGCCACCGATCTACCGGATTTCTTCAAGATTCTAAAACTTGTGATTTTCAATTTCTTAGATGTTATGTTTTTTAGCGTATTTTTTCCTGTTTTTTTTCCCTTATTTTTTCCTGTTATGTCATAGAATGTGATTCCTATTCATCGTCATTTTGTTTTTGTTTTCTTTGGTCGTTCATATCGGGAAAAAATTGAAAACAAAATAGTTTAGAGAAGACAAAACGAAATTAGGAGAAAATTAGGAAGACGAACTAATTCTTGAACTTGTTTAGAAGTAAAAATATAAATAGTTCATCTGAACTAAAAGAAAGGTCGGACCATTGTCGGAAAACATACACACGGGAGCTCGCCCGATCACAAGTGCGGTCTACCTGAAATTTATCCGATCAAAATGAAAAGGTTCGACTATTATAAGAAGACGAACTAACTCTTGAACTTGTTTAGGGTTTAGGGTTTAACTATTGATCACAAGTAAAAATATAAATAGTTCATATGAACTAAAAGAAAGGTCGGACCATTGTCGCAAACCTAAACCTAATTACTTAACCTAATTTTTATCCCCTCTTTTTTTCTAAGATCGACATCATGTCAACCAACGTTAATCTATGCAATGATTTAAAGAGATTGAAAAAATAAATATTATATACTCCCTCTGTTTCAAATTACTTGCCGTTTTAGAAAAAAATAAAATTAAGAAAGTGTATTTTTGCACTTAATTTCCTATTATACCTTATTTTAATTCACCAATAAGCTTAATATCTTTCCAATAAATTTAATATGTTATGTACCAATTTTTTAAAAAAACAAACATTTTTTTTTGAAAACTTAAAAAAACAAACTTTAATTTTCCAAATATATAAATCTTTTACCGTTTCGACTACTCCTAAATATTTGGAATTTACATGAGTGACTTAGATAGTTAACAATTTTTTTTCTTAAACGACAAGTAATTTGAAACGGAGGGAGTATTTACACCGGAATAGCATAAATGATTTGATTTGATTTTTTTTGAAGCATTATTTGATTTCATTTAATAAATGTACAAGTGGAATTGTATATTTAAATTAGAGATATTAGTTTTTTTTTCTTTGTTTTTTTTGTTCTCTTATTATTTTTATTTAAACTAACATTGATATATATTTATTTTTTCGAGCCTACAACAATGATTTTTTTTTACTAATAACGGATTTTTTTTTCAATTGCCCCTAAAAAAATCGTTTTTTACAGCAATACCCCTGTTTTAAAAAATATTTCCGTAATACCCCTCTTTTGGGACAAAAACTGGCAAGCTGCAGGTCCCCACTGATGGCGGAACCGACAGTGTCGCCATGTGCAGGTAATGGCGGAAATGGCAGTTCTGCCATTGACCAACATTTTTTTTTTTTTTTTTTCATTTTCTGGCCTGAAAATGGCGTTTTGTATTTTATTTTTTTTAAATGTTAATATTAAACTCTGATCTAAAACTCTGATCTCAAATCAAGCCTCAAAAACACAAATCGAAATAAAACAAATTAAAACCCAAAAGTTTTGATCTGTTTATTACCTTTCCTTTTTTTTTTTCCTGTTTCTTTGTTCTATCTTCCCTACTTTCAGATTTTGGTTCTCTGCCTCTTTGATTTTTTCATTTGGTTATGATTTATGGTGGTGATTGAATTTTGGTCGACGGGGAGGCACAACTGATTCTGTGTTGTTCTTTCAATTTTTCTCCCCCTTCAGCCCATAACAAAAAAAAAATCTAATGAACAGAGCCAGAAAAAGAAGAATTAGAAACACAAAAGAGGTAATAGAACAACAACATTTAATTTTTGGGGTTTTAATATGTTTACTTTGATTTAATTGTTTTGGGGTTTGATTTGTGTTTAAAACTGGTTAAAAGTGTTTAAAAAAGGATTTTGGATTTTTTGGGTTTAATTTGGGATTTTTTGGGTGATTTTAGGTATCCGGCACGGTGGTGAAACCGCCGGAAACCGGACGTCGCGGTGGCTAAGGACGCCGGAATCTGGCCCAGGCGGTGGTCCGCCGCCGGCATTCATGTGTTCATGAAGAACAACATGAATGTTCTTGAGTGAGATGAGAGAAGAGAGAGAGCCGAGAGAAGAAGAGAGAGAAAGTGAGAAGAAAAATGATATTATTTGAGGATTAGGAGAATTTATACCTGCTGATCCTACGCGCGTAGGTCCACTGCAGCTGCACCATAAGCCTTTCATCACAGCCGCTGATCTTCATCAGACGGCTTAAATGTCTTCTTCCTTTTTGGATATAAAGGAAAAAAACAAAAACCAAATTCTTTGGTCAATGGCGGAACTGCCATTTCCGCCATTACCTGCACATGGCGACACTGTCGGTTCCGCCATCAGTGGGGACCTGCAGCTTGCCAGTTTTTGTCCCAAAAGAGGGGTATTACGGAAATATTTTTTAAAACAGGGGTATTGCTGTAAAAAATGATTTTTTTAGGGGCAATTTAAGAAAAAAATCACTAATAACATTGATATTTTAGAATGAATATATAATGTTTAGAAACAAGCATTCAATGATCAAATTAATTCTAATTATATTTACACATAGTCTAAAATATAATTAAAGAAAACTAGTAACATAAAATATAATTAATTGAAAATAAAAGAAGTCAAAATAATTTATGGTAAAAAATTAATTATTTTTGACTTAAATACACGTGGATAAATTTTATTGGTGCCACATCAGCATAGGGCAACTACCCTCAATTTATGTGAGGGTAGAGAAGTAGTCACCTTGTGAAAAACATAACACATGATAGGAATGAAGGCCATCTCTTTATTGAAATGTTGTAGAGACAATTATAGAAGAGCATATTTGTTATTTCTCATCCTTCACATACTTCAGGAATTTCTTATTTCTGATGATCCTTCACATCTCAAAACTTTATTAATGTTCCAAACAAAATTAAATATTCTTCCGTTATGTTTTTAATTGTGTGGACTATCTGAAATTTCTAAAATGACGTATTCTTTTCGAAACAAACACCTCTTACTTTTATTATTTATAACCATAATAACATACCACCACCATAATACAAAACTCATAGTACAAAAATAAAATATATCTATTCTCAACAAGACAAACCCAAGAAGAGGCCCTGCACATAAAGATTATTCAACTATAAAATTTTGATATTATAACTCTCTTGCTCACACAAACATTATTATTGAAGATACATAGAATATAGAAATATAAATATAACACACACAAGTTATAGCCACACAAATGATCATGGAAGACCACTTTCAAGTTGAGAAGGTTCAGTACTACTGCTATTAGGTGCAATGTAATTACTTGTGTGATCATCATCATCAGGAGAACAATATACTTATCATGCCAAGGCCGAAGGAAAGGATGAAGCACACACAAATTATACACAATCAAACGTACAGTCTATACATAACTTAGACTTTTGAGATTTGTAAATATCATCATATTTCTTTAATTGAGTACCTCTTGTTGCACCCTCAATATTATAACCATTTAGAAATATTGTCACAATAAGGAGAACTAGAATAAGGGAAGCAGTGATTTTCCCCATAATTTATGTATATATGAATGAGAATGAGTATTTTTTCTTCTTCTTATCAATATTGTTTTGCATGGAATGAAACTGAATTTAAATCACTGCAATTTATAGAGAAATATTATTTTCGTTAAATAAAAAGTGAATGAATTAAATTTTTTTTTTTTTGTCTATAGAGAAAGTGATAAATACCACCGAAATACATACACATTGCGAAGGTCCAAAAGTCATTATCCTATCATTTGTAAAATAAATTGTTAACAAATGAAAATTTAGGATGGTGAATGTTGGACCATTAATTATGCATTGTCATATGGACGAAGGAATATATGCATGCCTCCATGATCTCACACCGCACCCACGTGGATTCTTTTTGTGTTCATATGACGGTGTAATTGAGACAGTTGAAGAACTTGTATCGAGAACCCATGTGTATATATCGTGTAAAGAGAAATTCATTGAAAAATCTACATCAGCTGCAATTTATAATTGATAAATTTTTGATATACATAATATTTAGTTGGTTATAGATATGGGTGTACGTGGACCGGTTTGGGTCGGGTTTGGTCAAAACCAAAATTCGAACCACATAGGATATTGTGGATTGGGTCAAGTAAAATAACTACTCATTATAACATTGGACTGAATGGGTAAATCACTAATTTCCGGGTTGGATTAGAGTTCAACTCCGGTCATGACATTCGGCGTAGCGCGCACAACTGTTAATTGAGTTAGAATTTGTGGACGAACCCATCCTTTTAATTTTTTTTTGTCAGGTAGTTTAATTAGCAGCTACAAATTCTACTTTTAAGAGAAATTAGTGGAGTATCCAAGATTTGAACTTCGGCCCCTACATATAATACACCCCTCCTTTTATTCGCCAATACATATAATACACCCCTCCTTTTATTCACCAATACTACATCCGTTGAAAAATGGTTATCTCTAATTAATTGTGTAGAATATTGTTAACTTTAAAATGTTAATTAAGCTTAATTGTACTTTTTGTCCCTTTTTTGTTTTTTTAAGAGGCTAAACTAGGAATATATATTAGATAAGGGATAGAGTACAAGATGTACAAAGATCCACTTTTGGTCCTTTTATTTTAAATTTGAACTTTTTTTGTCCCTCTATTTTTCTATTTTTATATTTGTTGCAATTTTGGTTCCATCCATATTTTTCCTCTAAAAATGGTATTTTTGGCATCCTAAAAAGTGATTTATATCGTTAGTTGGTTTAGTGATGATTGACGCTGAATTTGATTCCCTGCAACTACAATAGGGAGGGAGTTGTAACCACTTGATCCTAGAATTGATTCTCGAACCAGATTAGACGGTACAGTGGATCGAATATTGGTGGTGAAAAAAGAAATTTAAAATGAACAAGTTGTCACTACTTTTCTTCTAAAAACTCAAAGATTAAAGAGGATGTACATCCAATTAATCTTTTAATAATATATATTTTTATTTGATTTTGTTTTTATCCGAAGATTCAAGTTAAACGAAATGTTAAAGGAGTAAATTGGAGTTTGATCCAAAGAAAGGGGTTAAATATGGTAAATCTCGTACATTGTGAAGACCCAAAACAAACTCGTGTAAAATATTTCCTTCCCCCAATATTATTTAAAATAAAATAAAAAAATAAAAAATAAAAAATAAACTGGTATAATAATGGTATAATAAACAAACTTTTTTATATTCACTCCTAGTCCTGAGTCTAACACATTAGTTCAAAATTTATATTTATTTCTTACCAAGTTCCCTCCAAATCTTAAACTTGTTCCAACAATCTTTTACTAATTAAATTTAAAAAATTGTTTCAGAAGTAACGTCAAACTATACAAATGTAGAACTGTCTAAGACTTAAACCTATGTATGCCACCCATTTGGATCCCACAAGATTTGAGGGATTAGTCTCTGCAGTTGCGCGTAGAGATACCCGATTTAAAAAAAAAAAAAAAACTTATGTATAGCAAGTAGGATTATGATTCAACAACTCTGTCTGCCATTGCCAACCATCACCTGATGTCAAGAATGAGCCATTACCAAAGCCAAATGAAAATAAAATCTTTAAGAAAGTTGCAAAGATCATGTGTGAATATCTATGTCTTTGTATACTATCATTCAAGAAGTTCCATTCGTCACTATTGTGAACCTCATGATTTCTTAACTAAACAATGTGTGATGCTATAAAATTGTTAGAATAATTTTTTTATCGAAATGAAATACATATATTCTAAACTTTGTGCACTAGTTTGGGGTAGCTCATCCTCTATTGTTATTGAGTAATTGTTGAAATATGGTTCTGCATAAAAGAACTTCAAATGATTCTGAATTTACTTCAAATAAAATAGAAACAATTATAACTTTATTGGATCATATGGTGTATGATTTGCTTACATAACAGTTCTTTATTTTAATGGCAAATAAAATATATATAAATATAAAAATGAAAAAAGTACAAAAGAAAATTCAGTAAATCAAAGAAAGTACCAGAAGTACACACCAAAACCTTTACCTACCAGTTCGTGAGATTTCGATAATTTTTATTGAAGCACACCTTACTTTTATTTATGACCATTATAACATACTCAATAATAAAAATTTCAAAGCAGAAAAATAATACATATTTATCCTAGACAAGACATACTTAAGAAGATTATTATTATTGTGAGTTATAACACTCTTACTCACAAGACATTATTATTGTAGATAGATAGAATATAGATATATAAATGTAACACACACAAGCCATGGCCACACAAATGATCAATGATCATGGAAGACTACATTCAGCTTAAGGAGCATCACTGCTATTAAGTGCAATGTAATTACTTGAGTGATTGTTAAGAGTACATTTTTCATTAAACAAAGGAATAAGGTAAGTATAAACCGAGCACATGAGAAACAAAGTCAAACAATCATTACACAATATACATTTATCAAACTTTTGAGATTTGTAAATGTCATCATCTTTCTTTAGTTGATTACCTCTTGATGCACCCTCAACATTATAACCATTTACAAATATTGTCACAATAAGGAGAACTTGAACAAGGGAAGCAGTGACTTTTTCCATAATGTTTATATATGAATGAGTATTTTTTTTTCTTCTTCTTATTGATATATATTGTTTTGCATGGAATGAAACTTGCTTCAAATAACTCTAATTTATAGAGAAATATTAATATCCTTATATGAAGAGTGAATGAATTAAATTTGGCATCTTTTTTTTTTTTTGTATTTAAAATTTAGGGTGACTTTAATTAAGGTTTTCAGGGCACTTAATTTTTTTTTTTTTTTTTGTACGTAGTGAAAGTGACAAATCACTGAAACTCGCACACATTGAGAGGTCGCAGTTCAAATGTAGGTAAAGACATTATTTACATAATAACATCAGCATTATCAGGTGAGGTAAGACTTATCAACTAATTAAATTTGGGTTTGCTTAAGAAAATTTTTTTTTACAAAATTGTGGTATAAGTAGTTGAAAACCATGTGTGGTATAAGTAATTGAAAATCATGGTGTTAAATATTATTAACATGTGATTTTTTTTTTTTATGATCGTGGTTTAAGGTTGGCGAGCTAGCTAGGTGATTGAATAAAATTAAAGGAATAAATAGTATTTCCTCTATGATAAATTATAACCAAAATTTATTTCTAGTTTCATTATATAATTAATGTATTTAGTCACATCAAATATATTAGTCATGAGAGTATATTGCATACAATTTTATTTATGTAATTTATTCTTATCATATTTGACTTTTCTTAATAAATATGAAAATAATTTTTTTTGTTATAATATAAGACGGAGGGAGTACATGATATTTAGCTAGGTATATTATTCTGTAGATAAAATATATTTAAAATTAAAATTTATTTTAATATTAATTAATATAAAAATATAATACAACATTAAATTTTACGTGACGTTGGTATCCAATTTAATTCCACGGTACTAGAGTTTTCAACTTTATAATTCATTGTGTTCAGTTGTTAAGAAACAATGACGTTTCATGGTAAATTATAGTACTATCACATTGAAGATTTATTCTTTCAAAACTAGTTCCCACACATCTATGTCAATATTAAATTTGAAGCATAGGTGAAAAAAAAAATTAAAATGAAAAGAAAAATGTTAACCAGCATCTCTAAATCACTTTTTAAGAATTTTAAATAATAAATATATGTGAAGTCAATGTATTGCAAATTAAAATGTTTAATTTTGAATAAATAATTTCTTAAAATAAAATCTTTAAAAGAAATCTTGGAACACTCATCAATAAGACCCATATAAAAATTATACACATTATGATATGATTTTACTATCGGTGTTTTAAAACTCTAACTAGATTGGTCGGTCGGACTGAAAATCAGAGGAGTTAGCGACTCATTGGACTAATTTACGAACAAAATGGAGAAACTCGGTGTGAACCGTTCGGTTCAACGGTCAAATCGGTTGAAACCGCATTTAACGAATACAGTTTTATGTTTAAATGAAAATTGTACTCATGGGGATCAAAGTTGAGACATATTAGCAACATAACTCAAATTCCACTCGGCCAAGGCAATGCCTCTAAAGTTTTTTTTTTTTTTTATAGCCGCCACTCAAAACTCTAATTTTTTATTTGCTCTTCTTCTTGCTCATCTATTAATTAAAGAGATGTAATTTAAGATCAATTTAGATCTAAAATCACCTCGCTTGATTGTTTTTATTTCCTTTTATTTATATAAGTTATTTTCACATATATTTAGGTTTTGTTGTTTGAGTTTTCTTCTCCATTATTTTAGAGTTGTTTGTTTTGATTTTCCGTCTTGATACGATATTTGTTCTAATTTTCCGTCTTAGTACGGTGTGTATTTTATTCTAAATTTAGTACAAATTCAATGATTTTAGTGTATTCAATATTACATATTCGGAGGCATGTCTATTTCAGTATGAATGCTTATTTGGTGAATTGAGTCATTTGCTTCTTGATTCTGAATGTGTGACTCGTTCGTTGTGTGTTTCCATCCTTTTTATACATGGATTGTTCTTATTTTTCATTTTTGCTATTATTATTAGGAAAATGTTAAACAGGATGTATCCTGGGCATTAGTTAAATTTATTAATAAGGAAATTCTATTAGAACTTGCATTTAACACCTTAAAAATGTAAAAAGTTACTTTACAAACATTAATTTTATTTTTTATTTATATTTTTAATATGCTTAATAAATGTTCTGAGATACTATTTACTATTTAGCATTACCCTTATATTATTATTATTATTATTGGTGGCTAAAATTTGTCGTCGACCTTGTATTACCAGTACATGGAAATGGAATTCTATTGTGAATGTGATGCAGATGAACACTATTATTTCAGTGATGTATGTATATACTAAAACTATCAAAGATTTTAAGCCAAATAATAAATTTTGACATACTTTTAAGAATTAAATGACCTCTTAGATGGATCCAAAGCTCCAGGTTAGCCAAGTTGGCTTACATATGAGAGAAACTTTTAAAGAATGTTCTTGCTAAGGAGTGTCATAATAGTATTGGAAGTAGTTCATTAGTAATTATTATAAATTGTATTGTAATCCTTATTTGTATACACTAAGAATGATTTAATTATTATAAAATTCTTTTTAAATCAGGTTAACTGACTTAATTGTAATTCTCTTGCAAATTTCCCTTCCGTGTCCACAATTTTCATGTGGTTAAATCAGGTGGATGACATCAGATTTAAAATGTGTGATTTAATAAGTGTTTTTTTCCACTAGTGTTGGTTTTGTTTCATTTGGTTATGTTTCGTTTAGATTATAGTTTCTTGCGGTTTGGTTTGTTTTGTTATGGCTAGTTTTGTTTGGTTCTTTCTGGTGAGTTAAGATAGTACTCACAATTTGTCTGTCTGGTAAGCGAAAGCTCGCAATCTGTCTGTCTGGTGAGGGAATACTCACAATCTGAAACTTTGAATCCGGTGAGAGAATATTTACAATTTGAATCCGGTGAGGGAATACTCACAATTTGAAACTTTGAATCCGGTGGAATACTCACATTTGAATATGGTGGGGGAATACCCACAATCTGAATCCGGTGAGGGAATACTCACAATCTGAATATATATTTGAATCCGGTAAGGGAATACTCACAATTTGAATCTCCGAAATCTGAAGTTGAAATCCAAAATCCAAAATCTGAGCCGAAATCCGAAATCTGAAATCCAAAATCTGAAGTTGAATCTGAGGCTATTAGTTAATTTAGTTTTATTTTCAGGGTTGATTTTGTGACAAGTTCAAAGCTTAGTAAGCTTTGAGCTTGAGAGGTAGTATTAGAAATAAATTATTTAGTTAGAGTTAATATGATTTTCGTTTTTTTTAACAAACTCTCGATGATTCTGTTAATAATGCATCGTGAGTTTGAGGGGAAGTGTTAGATAATAGTATTATTAAGGTTTTAAGTATTGGACTTTATATGTCTAGTAGTCCATTAGGAATTATTATAAATTGTCTTGTAATCTTTATTTTGTTAAGTAATAATGTCATTCAATATTATTGAAACCTAGCCGTCACTTTGTGTTTCTCTCTGAACTTTAACACGCGGACACTCATTAAACATTCTATTTAAAGAAATTTTTTATTCAAAAAAATAAATATTACAATTTTTAATGCGTTGAATGTACGCATTCTCATAAAAATTCTATAAAAAATTTACGATATAAGGTCTTAGATAGTGTCTCGGAGGTACTCGTTAGCATTTGCCTTTAAAAAATAGTGATTATAATAAAAAAAAAATTAAACTTTTATGGATCCGTTTGATCTACAAAAATATAAGTACTTGACGGAATAGGACAGAACAAGACAGAAACGTTTAACGTATTGAACAAACTTTGTGTTATACGATGTTTGGTGGACACAATGTTATTTTGGTATTTTAGACAACTTGTGCAGAGGACAAAAAGTTGTCTCATGATTCTGTGGGGAACAATAATTTCAGTTTTGTCATATCTCTTTGCCCTCAGTTTGTCCAAAACTAGAAACAATTTTAAAATCAAACACAGTACAACAATAGTTTTCCTATTCAGTCCCTTATTTTTTAGCAGATGAAACGTTCTATGTTTGGATACATATGAGTGGTTAGTTCATGGTGTTAGTCAAAGTCTTCTCTATTGCAAAAAAAAAACTATTCAACCAAAAGAAGTGATGTAGGTTCCACTTCTAGTAAAATTAATTTTGACATTAGTGGCGCAGCTTGTTGTCCGTTTATATTTCATTAATGTGTAATTATTTTTGATATATATATATATAATACAAAATTAATTTAAAAAAAAAAAAAAGAATCAAGTTTACAAAATCACTTTACTCAAAATCAATTTTTCACCGTAAACTCAAGATACACTAAAGAGTGTTCTAGATTGTCCACAAGATACTGATTTCGATCTTTATGAAGATGAAAACACAGTCATTCACCATGATGATTATCAGAGATCAACTGACTTGGATCAATCAAAGGTTTTAAATATATCCTCTTCATCGAAGATGGATCGTGTTCGAGATTCAATCCACAATCAAATCCTAGAGTACAAGCAAATAAATTAGCGTTGTAATAATATTTTAGTACTAAATATTTGCACTTTAATTCTATTATCTATTTGTAATTTTTATTTGAATACTTCAAAAACAAAAGACAAAACAAAAGGGTGTTCCGAATCCTTAAACTGTTAACACAAACAAACGCGTGACTGCATTTTGTGTCTGTTCTTGTTACTTGTTAGCGTTGACTTTTAATTCCTGTCTCCCAGTTGAAACAAATCAATGTCTTCTTCTTCATCCTCCAACCCTCAATGGATCTACGATGTGTTCATCAACTTCAGAGGGAAAGACACGCGTAAGACTTTCATTTCTCATCTCGATGCTACCCTCACAAATGCCGGAATCAACACTTACATTGATCAACAGCTTCACAAGGGAACTGAGCTAGCTTGGACCACAGCTATTAAGAGCAAAATAGAAAAGTCTCATATATCTATCCTTGTTTTCTCCAAAAACTACACTCAATCTAGTTGGTGTCTTCAAGAGCTCGAAAAAGTCATGGAATGTCATAGAACTCATGGCCAGGTTGTTGTCCCTGTGTTTTATGATGTTGATCCAACGGTTGTGCGCCATCAGAAGGGTGGTTTTGGACAAAAGTTGAGAGCTACTGCAAAAAGAATATACTCTCGCAAAGGAAGAGAGAGGATGGAATATGTGCTGTCAAATTGGAGAACTGCACTCACCCAAGCTGCTAACTTATGTTAGAACATTTGTTGGGGACTGCTGCAAATACTCGAACTAGAAGAAGATGATGAACGACATGATGAACATATTGCACAAATTCCAAAGCGTGTGTATCACACACTAAACTTTAGGTTCGATTCACCCCCACCATAAACTGGATGCAAAAGGGTTAACCGGCGAATCCCCTTTAGGATACTTTGGAAACCTTGACATGCATTGCACATACACATCAAGCATATCGATCAACGACATTTTACGGAATAAAGTTTCTTCAATGACCCTTGTGCACTAGAGAAATGAAGAAATAATTTAGAAATAATTTTGACAGAATTGACTCATGAAATTCATGATTTCTCTTATGTATTTTCTGTCTCCTAAGTGTCTCTATTTATAGAGAAACTTATGTCAAATGATGAAGGGACACAACCTTTGAAAGGATTTCAAAAATGTAAATTTGAATTTCAAATTAACCATTACAACCTTTCAAATATATTTTGGAAAATATCCAACAACTTATCTGGTTGGGATGTCTCTAATAGCAGGTAGCTAAGTAAACAATTTTTACTTTCTTGCTTCTTTTTTTCCACAATAATTTTTGAATAATTTTTGAATGGGTCTATTTGGATTGACTTATTTGAAATTATCTACTTGGCACACACACTTGTGAGACTGTTTAGGAGAGCTGATGGAAACAACTTATTACATGTTCATAAGCTATATTCAGCTTATCTTCATATGTTTTCTAAGATAGTTTGTTTCAACACTTTTTACTTTCGTGCTTTTCTTTTTTTTCCACAATATTTTTTTATCTGGGTCTGTTTGGATTAACTTATTTGAGATTTATCTACTAGGACATGCACTTGTGAGAATGTTTGGGAGATTTGGTGGAAACAACTTATTACATGTTCATAAGTTGTGTTCAACTTATTTTCATATGTTCTCTAGGATAGTTTGTGAAAACAACTTATAGCTCATATGAAAAGAGTTTGACCTTATTTTAACTTTTGTTACAGAAAATAACTTATACATAGACACTTATATGTTAAGACTTTATGCTATAAGCCCTTAATTAAGATGTTTATCCCAACAAAGTTGTAGTCTATCCTAATGTATGTTCACTTGTGTTTTATAACTATTACAATTCAAGGAGTGAAGGGGAACTATTGCAGCAAATTGTTGAAGATGTTTTGGCAAAACTAGACAACACATTTATCAATCATAATTAGTATTTAATCATTATCATTATTATTTTGGATTTGTATAAAGTCTATAGAGTCAATCACCTCAGTTGTTGGAGATATTTGTTCCTTAATTTACTCCAATTAGGTTACTATACTTGTGTATATATACACCTCTTGTAAACTCTCAAAAGTAATGCAATATACAACTTTATTCATTCTCTTATATGGTATCAGAGCGTAACGTTCCAGCCCTACCCTGTTAAACCAGAAAACGCCATTTTTTCTCCGTTTGCCGTCACCCTTTGCCTCCCATGACTTCCGATGGCTCTCGCTCCATAGCTAACCCCTATGAACCCTCCAAACCCTTTGCGTGTATCACCCTCAGCGGTGTCACCAAGCTTCTCCCTACCAATTACCTCAATTGGAAACTCCAGGTAGAAGCCTTCCTTGATGGTTTTGATCTACTCAAATACACTGATGGATCGTTCCCTGCGCCGACAGCAACGATCACCACCACCGCAACGCCTCCGGTAACATCACCAAACCCTGCTTTTCAAACATGGCGTCGCCAGGATCGCCTCATCTATGGTGCCATCCTCACCACTCTTTCCGACGAGGTGGCCTCCTTGGTGTCCCAGACGAAGACCTCGCACGACCTCTGGGAGCTTCTCAAGAACACCTATGCCAAAGCCTCCCGCAGTCACCTTAAACAACTCAAGGAACGTCTTCGGATGGCCTCGAAAGGTACTCAATCCATCACGACCTACATGCACTCTCTGAAGCAAACTGCTGATCTCCTCGCCTCTCTCGGATCTGCTGTCTCCGTCGAGGACATGACCGACCATGTTTTGCGCGGCCTTGATGACGGTTACCGAGCAGTCATTGATGGGGTCAACGCAAGGGACACTCCAATCACCTTTGATGATCTCCTCGAAAAGCTCCTCATCCAGGAACTCTCTCTTGCTGCTGCTCAACGCCAATCACCTGCTCCTGTTACTGCGCTGCACGCTCAAGCAAGGTCGACCAACAACAAGCCTCGACCAAGTCAAGCACCTGCACCGACCAACCAACGCCCAGGTGATCGCAAACCATTCCTTGGTCGATGTCAATGGTGCAACACCAAGGGACATGTCCTCGCTGACTGCCAACTCTTTCGGACCCAACACCCCAGTATCCCCGCACCTCCTCGTTCTTATCCGAGCACCACTGGCCAGGCCCAGGCCCACACCGCTACTGCTGGCACATCCTCGCCTGGTTTCCTGCTCGACAGTGGAGCAACACATCATGTGACCAACGACCTTACAAATTTGGCACTTCACCATCCATACACTGGCCCCGACTCCCTCTTCATGGGGAATGGTTCAGGTTTAAACATCTCTCACTCTGGAACACTTTTAATTAATGATTTATCCTTGTCTAATGCTCTTTATGTTCCCTCCATGAAACAACAAATCATTTCTGTCTCTCAACTCACCAAACAAACTAACCCTGCCGTTGTTTTCTTACCAAACTCTTTTTATGTCATGGACTTGCAGACACGCCAAACAACCCATAAAGGCTCATGTGTGAATGGACTTTATCTGTTGCCCACGACCTCACCTTCCGCCCACACCGTCCAAGTGGAATCCTCTGCTTCCTGGCATCACAAGCTTGGACACCCTTCAACTTCCATCTTTAAATTTATTCAGCAGCATTTTTCTTTAGGTTCAAATAAATTTCCGCAATCAGATTGTAATTCATGCCAAATTAATAAAAGTCATAAACTTCCTTTTCATGAATCTACTCTTACATCTACTTATCCATTAGAAATAATTTTTTCTGATGTATGGACTTCCCCTGTTTTATCTATTGATGGTCTTCGTTACTATTGTTTGTTTGTTGATCATTATACTCGCTATATATGGCTATATCCCATGAAACTAAAATCTGATGTGCAATCTATTTTTCCCAAATTTAAAACACTAGTTGAAAACTTCTACCAACACAAAATAAAAGTCCTATACACTGACAATGGTGGCGAATACATTGGTCTTCGTTCCTTTCTAAGTACTCATGGCATAAGTGACCACACCACTCCCCCTCATACACCCGAACACAATGGCATCTCTGAACGGCGGAATCGGCACATTGCCGAAACCGGTCTCTCCCTCCTTCACCACGCTGGCCTTCCCCTCACCTACTGGCCTCACGCCATGACCACTGCAGCCTACCTCATTAACCGTCTCCCTACCCCAATCCTCGGGCACCAATCACCTTACTCTCAACTCCTCCGCATTAGTCCGGATTATCATAAATTAAAATGTTTTGGATGTCTGTGTTTTCCTTGGATTAAACCTTATGCTAACCATAAACTTGCTCCAAAGTCTACTATGTGTGTTTTTGTAGGTTACTCAGCTGATCAACATGCATATCTATGCCTCGATCCTTCAACTGGACGGATTTACACCTCTCGCCATGTCAAGTTCGTCGAAACTGAATTCCCTTTCCGTTCACTGGTGGCCCAACCGACCACGTCCACGACCTCACAGACTGGTCCACTCCAACTGCCCGTCTTGCCGACCATCGCTCCACCTACTGCGAGCACCAACCCCACATCCCCGGATACCTCACTTGTTGAGCCTCCCTTCCCGTCTGGCATTTCCTCCCCGACCACATCCCAATCCTCGTCCTCAAATACAACGAGCAATGAAATGACCAGTAATGACCCCCCTTCCTCCATACAGCCAACATTGCTCCCACAACCACAAACGACCTCTCCCCCCACAACGACCACTGAACCTCATGGCGGTGGGATCATCACCCGGTCCAAAAACAACATCGTCAAACCCATCCACAAACTCAACCTCCATGTCCGTCCCTCATCCCCGATGGAACCTGGTACTATTACCCAAGCCCTTCGTGATCCGGACTGGCGTTCCGCCATGTTGGCTGAATTTGATGCCCTACATCGCAACAACACCTGGGAACTCGTTGGTCGTTCCTCTGCTCAGAATTTGGTTGGTTGTAAGTGGGTCTTTCGCATCAAGAGAAATCCAGATGGGTCCATTGATAGGTACAAGGCTCGATTGGTCGCTAAAGGTTTCCATCAACGCCCTGGTTGTGACTACACAGAAACATTTAGCCCCGTCGTCAAACCAGTGACAATTCGGATCATCCTCGCCTTGGCAGTTCGACAAGGATGGTCCGTCCGCCAGCTTGATGTTAACAATGCCTTTCTTCAAGGGACGCTCAACGAGGAGGTCTACATGGCTCAACCACCTGGCTTTGTTAACAAAAGCTTCCCTGATCATGTTTGTCGCCTAAAGAAGGCGCTCTACGGGTTAAAGCAAGCTCCTCGCGCTTGGTATATGGAACTTCGTGTATTCCTGCTCTCCATTGGCTTCGTCAATTCCACCGCCGATGCTTCTTTGTTCATTCAGCGGACACCACGCGCGACACTATACTTGCTCGTCTATGTCGACGACATCATTGTTACGGGGAGCTCCTCGACAGAATTATCTCGTCTCATTGCTACACTTGCTGCCCGTTTCTCATTGAAAGATCTTGGCTATCTCAATTATTTCCTGGGTGTTGAAGTCATTCCTTCCGCTGCGGGCATGTTTCTTTCACAACGGAAATACATCACTGATCTCCTTCAAAAGTCGGGCATGACAGAAGCTAAACCAGCGTCCACTCCAATAACTGCAACTCCTCCGCTGCTCAAAAACTCTGGTGATCCCTTGCCCTCCCCGACTGAATACCGAGCACTAGTTGGAAGTCTCCAATACTTGAGTCTTACTCGACCAGACATTGCCTTCGCGACCAACAAACTTGCTCAGTTCATGCAGAACCCGAGCACCATGCACTGGTTGGCTCTCAAGCGCCTACTTCGCTATCTGGCCGGCTCTTGCGACAAAGGCATTTTCATCTCCGCGACTGCTCCCCTGACCTTTCATGCGTACTCAGATGCGGACTGGGCGGGTGACAAAGATGATTATATCTCTACCACTGGTTACCTGCTCTATCTTGGCGACACCCCCATCTCTTGGAGTTCTCGCAAGCAACGCTCGGTTGCTCGATCATCCACTGAAGCTGAGTATAAAGCCTTGGCCGACACGGCCAGTGAACTCCTTTGGGTACTCTCTTTGTTCACTGAACTTGGTCACACTCCTACAGCTGGTCCTGTCATCTACTGCGACAATCTTGGTGCTACACATCTGAGTGCTAATCCTGTCTTCCACTCCAGAATGAAGCACATAGCCTTAGCTTATCACTTTGTCCGTGAAAACGTTCAACGTGGCCGTTTTCGTGTTTCCTTCGTCTCTACCAACGACCAGCTTGCTGACATTCTCACCAAGCCTCTGCTTCGCCCTCGGTTCGAGTTTCTACTATCCAAGTTGCATCTTTCTTCCAGGTCGCCCAACTTGCGGGAGGATATCAATCATAATTAGTATTTAATCATTATCATTATTATTTTGGATTTGTATAAAGTCTATAGAGTCAATCACCTCAGTTGTTGGAGATATTTGTTCCTTAATTTACTCCAATTAGGTTACTATACTTGTGTATATATACACCTCTTGTAAACTCTCAAAAGTAATTCAATATACAACTTTATTCATTCTCTTATAACATTCTTGTCTATTACCAAATTTCCAGCTGGTTTGGAACCCCGTGTGCGAAAAGTGACTGATTTTATTGAAAATCAATCAAAAAACGTTTGCATGATAGGGATATGGGGAATGGGAGGATCCGGAAAAACAACCCTAGCTAAAGCTATCTACAATCGAATTCATCAAAAATTTGTCGACAGAAGTTTTGTTGAAAATGTTAGAGAAGTATGTGAAAAGGAAAATAGAGGGATTATTCATTTACAACAACAACTTCTTTCAGATATCCTGAACACAAAGGAGAAGATACATAGCATCGCGTTAGGAACAACAAAGATAGAGAAAAGGTTTCGTGGGAAAAAGGCACTCATTGTACTTGATGATGTGACCACATTTGAACAGTTAAAATCATTATGTGGAAATCCTAAACTGTTTTGTCCGGGAAGTGTGTTAATTGTTACTACTAGAGATGTACACCTACTTAATTTATTCAAGGTTGATTATGTGTGTACAATGAAGGAAATGGACGGAAACGAGTCCCTTGAGCTTTTCTGTTGGCATGCTTTTAGACAGCCTAGTCCAATCGAAGAGTTTCATGAACTCTCAAGGAACGTAGTTGCTTATTGTGGAGGATTACCAGTTGCTCTTGAAGTACTTGGTTCTTTCTTATTTGAGAGGACAAAAGAAGAATGGATGAGTGTACTCTCAAAACTAAAGAAAATTCCCAATGATCAAGTGCAAGAGAAATTGAGAATAAGTTATGATGGTTTAAAGGATGATATGGAAAAGGATATATTTCTTGACATATGTTGTTTCTTTATCAACAAGGACAGAGCCGATGTTACACAGATACTAAATGGTTGTGGACTTTATGCAGATATTGGAATAACAGTCCTTGTAGAGCGGAGCCTTGTCAAAATTGAAAAGAATAACAAGCTAGGAATGCATGATTTAATAAGAGACATGGGAAGAGAAATTGTTCGTCAAAGTTCACCAAGAAAGCTTGGGAAGCATAGTAGATTGTGGTTTCGTGAGGATGTACACGATGTTTTGACAAAACATACTGTAAGAACTTTCTCAGAATAAATTTGAAACTTTTGATCATCCTCATTCCTCTACAATCATATATCAAGACCATAGAATTTATTTTTTTTTAATAGTGTGCTCTTATAAATAATGGCTAAAAATTCATTTACGTGCCGATTGTTTCAAGGATATGAAGAAATTGTTTATTGTATCATTTTCTAGCAAGAAAACATAAAAGGCTTATCCTTACTGTTCTATGTTCTTTTTTTTCCTTCACATGTAGGGTACAGAAACTGTAGAGGGATTGGTTTTGAAGGTGGAAAGAACTTGTAGAATTCATTTAAGTGCCGATTGTTTCAAGGATATGAAGAAATTGAGACTTTTGCAACTAGATCAAGCCGTCCTCACTGGAGATTATCGGTATCTTTCCAGAGAACTGAGATGGATTCATTGGCAAGGATTTACCTTCAACTATATACCCGATGACTTTTATCAAGGAAATCTAGTTGTTATTGATGTAAAATACAGTAGTATCAAACAACTGTGGAGGGAAACCAAGGTATAATATTTTCTTTTCAAACTCGAGGGTTTATGACAGTAGCATTATTGTTCCGATCTTTTTATTTTCTAGTTCCATCTCTAATTTTTCATTTGAACATTTATCTTGTTGCAGTTGTTGGATAAACTAAAAATTCTTAATGTCAGTCATTCTAGATACTTGAAAAACACACCTGATTTTTCAAAATTACCGAATCTAGAAAAGCTTATTATGAAGAATTGTCCAAGTTTATCTGAGATACACCATTCCATTGGAGATCTCAAGAATCTACTTCTGTTGAATTTGAAGGACTGTACAAGTCTTAGCAATCTCCCAAGGGAGGTTTATCAATTGAAATCTTTGAAAACTCTTGTACTTTCTGGTTGTTCTAATATTGACAAGTTGGAAGAAGACATGGAGCAGATGGAATCCTTGACAACACTGATTGCAAAAGATACATCTGTAAAAGAAGTTCCCTATTCAATACTAAGATTAGAAAGTATTGGATTTATATCCCTATGTGGATATGAAGGATTATCGCATGATGTTTTTCCTTCTCTTATTAGGTCTTGGATGACACCAACTATGAACCCCCTACCCTGTACATCCCCATTCGAGGGAAGTTCATTGTCACTAGTTTCGTTGGATGTAAGGAGTAATAATATGGGCTATAAATCAACGATGCTTAGAAACCTTTCAAAACTTCGAAGTGTTTGGGTTCATTGCCACTCAGAGATTCAACTAACTCAAGAATTAAGAAAAATTGTTGATGATCTATACAATGTAAATTTTATTGAGTTGGAAACAACATCACATAGACCTCAAATCTCAAATCCGTCTTTTAAATCACTTTTGATGGGAATGGGAAGTTTCGAACTAGTCATCGACACTCTTGGCAAGAGCATATCACAGGTTCTTTCTCTGTCTCCTCACTTTATTATTACTATTATTTAAGAGAACACGATGAGTGAATTAGGATGACTAAGTCAAAACTATAGCAGTTTTCTTTTCATTTAGCTTCCTAGTAGTTTATATTCATCTTTATACCGAGCTGGTATTTCTTAAAACATATTCACATTTTAAAATTTTGATTGACACTAACAAAAGGTTCATTGTAATAGCAGGGATTGATAACAAATTGTTCTAGTAACTTCTGTCTTCCGGGTGACAATTATCCTTCTTGGTTAGCTTATAAAGGTGAAGGATCTTCCGTACTATTTCAAGTTCCCGAGGATAGTGATTGTGGCATGAAAGGAATAATCTTATGTGTTGTTTATTCATCAACATCTGAAAACATGGCAGCTAAATATCTCACCAGTGTCTTGATTATTAATTACACAAAATGCACCATCATATACAAGCGAGACACAGTTATGTCTTTTAACGATGAGGATTGGAAGGGTTTAACATCAAATTTAGAGCCTGGTGACAATGTGGAGATTTTTGTAGCTTTCGGTCGTGGACTGATTGTTAAGGCCACAGCTGCCTATCTAATATATGGCCATTCAGTTAATATTGAAACTGAGCCAACAGTTAACATGGAAATGGAGCCATCACAGGAAGATAACTTGCAGCAATCTCCTGATGTGAAAATAGAGCTATCACCGAATGCGAAAAAGGAACCATCACCAAAGCCAAATAAAGATATCTTTACAAGACTTGCAAAGAGAACTAGACAGTGTTTGTGCTTGAACTGAAGTAGAGGTTTTAACAAATTTTGATTTGGCATACCTTTGTTCTAATATGGTATTCCTTTGCTGTATGTGTTTTGCAACATTTTTCTGAGAATGAGGACTGACTAATTGTACTATTTAATATACATAGACGTTATTTTTTGTTTCAATTAGCGTCGTTCTGAACTCTTAATACAAGATGTTATTAAATTAATGGGTAAGTCTTGTAGTTTAGTAAGGTGTTATCAGTGTGACATCGTGGAATGTTGAATAAAATCAGAATCCTTACTGCAAGTGATGGTTCCATTTTCACATCAGGTGATGGTTGCACTTCCATATCATTTGACTGGTCATATATTAGATATACAGCCATCTCCTTAACTGCAAACACATGCCCAATAGCTATAAAAATCTCCACATGTTGTCGCCAACTCCTAAATTTGATAATACACTTTGCCAATCTTCATCAATAAACGACATTACTATGTCTTGCTTGTAAATCTGGATAGTAAATTTTGTGTAATTAATGATCAAAAACTAGGGAGACATTCAGTTGCCAAGTTTTCATGTGTTCATGAATAAAGAACACATAACGTGGCATGGTGTTGATCGATCCTGCCCCCATGATGTGTATCTGTTTTGCTATGCAAAGCACTATACACCTACTCGAAGAGAGCAACTTCTACTCCAACTGGATTAGATGTGGACGGACCATGGTCTGGTACCTGTCCATGTGTCAGTTTGGTTATGTGCAAACCATTCCTCGGCATCCAACAATCTCTGCTCGTCCCATGAAAACTCAACAACAGGTTGACCAACACCATGCCCAATTCTTGGATCGGGTCTTGACTTCTGCACAGCGAGCTATCCGGATCTGTATCTATTGCTCATTGCACCAGGTTATATATGAGGTGGTATTTCTGGATATGACACTCTTATATTATCGCGACGCCACCAGGAGATCCGCCAAGGCCAGCAGAGCAGAAGGCTCTTATAGAGGAATGAAACTTTGAAACGACGGCCATGTGAGAAACGTGTTCTCTATTTTCTCTCATTAGTACGAAGCGACCTGTTAAGTTAGACGTGACATTGGTATGATTTGTTCAAGATATATATTCAAATTTGATTCGTTCGAGAACCTTTGATGAAATCGCAGCGTGCATAGTTGAACATGAGGGAGATGGAGTGACAGCAAATATATTATTATTAATAACCGGTCTCTGCACAAGACGAACAAAGACCGGGAAAAGTGGGACTACAAAGTGCGGAACATCAATAAATAAAGCCAAAACCAAACAAGAGATTCACTTCTAATCTCATTCTTAGAATGACACTTCTCAGCATCCAGACCACCAAAGAAGACCACCAACTCAGCCCATAAAGATGCTGCTAGACTCTAACTCCCGATCTCGAATCATCAAAAGTGATCGGCCCATCAAAATCCAAACAGTAGTTTCGGGAGCCAAAAATTGATAGGGCAACGGTAGAATGAAAACATAGGCAGATAAGTCACAACTCGCAGTCCATCACCAAAACAGTCAATACCGACGCAGAAGAGGTCAACCAGATACAAAAAAACCTGCAAATCTCAACAGATTTGGAAACCATTAGAGATTCAAAAAAGAATCCTGCAAATCTCAACAGATTTGTAAGCGGTCAGAGAATCTCGTATCGAAGAAAGACAATCCCACACAGCATCAAACACACACCAGCGGCGCCAGATCCAAAGTCTTATTTGTGTTTAATTGATTTTTTTTCAATTTTATTTTTTCGCTACTTAAGCAGCGGGCGTTATAAAAATGAGAAATTTTGAGTAAAACTACCCTACATAAAATTCAAGATTTTTATTAGTTCTCTGCTAAATAGTAGACATAATCTACTACTTAAATAGCGGACAAAAATATTTTGATAATTTTGTATACCACGCGAGAAATGAGGCAAAAGTAAATTTCCTTATCTAATACCAATAACTTATTAACTACTCACTCCGTCCGAAAAATATAAGCAAAAAGTGGTCAATAAAAGTTGATGAATTTAGTTTAAAATTTAGTTCAAATACATTAACTTTTGTTGACTTTTTTTGCTTATATTTTAGGACGGATTCTGAAGGGAAGTATGACAATAACACTACTCTTTGTTCTGCATTTGTACCTATCTTGTAGTCGTTGACTTTGATAAAAAAAAAAAGATGTCATCTTCCTCCGATCATCCTTCATACATCCACGACGTGTTCTTAAATTTCCGAGGGGAGGATACTCGGGACAGATTGATTTCTCATCTCTATGCAGCACTATCAAATGCAGGAATCAACACTTTTCTTGACGACATGAACCTTAAAATGGGAGATGAATTGCCAGAAATATTGGACGCAATAGAATTGTCTCGTATTTCTGTTATTGTTTTCTCCAAAGGATATACTGAATCTAGTTGGTGTCTTTCTGAACTTGTAAAAATTATGGAATGCCACAGTATTCATAATCAAGTTGTTGTACCTCTGTTTTATGATGTTGACCCATCAGTTGTCCGTTATCAGAATGGTGATTTTGGAAAAGCTTTAGAAGCAAATGCTAACAAACAATACTTGAGAACAGATCTATTGTCCAACTGGAGGAATGCACTGATTAAAGCTGCAAATCTATCCGGCTGGGATGCCAACAAGTTCAGGTATCACTAACTTTTTATTTTCTTGCAAAAGTTTAAGGCGAAGACACATAAGCTAGTTTATAGCTTATAGCTTATAACTTATAAGTTTGTTTGGCTAAAAAGGACCTGTTTGGAACAGTCTTCCAAAAATAGCTTAAAGTTTATTTTTGAAACGCTATTTTAAGTAGCTTATGAGCTTATAGCTTGTCATGTCATTTTTTCTTTCAATTTTACCCGTTTTCATCTTACTTGAAAAAAAAATGAAATATTAATTAAACATATCTTTTTTATGTTATTTGATACTTATAAGTTAGTTCAACCGTTAATTTTACTAAACACTAAGAATTCAATCAACTTACTTATTCACTATAGCTAAAGGCCGGCTTATAAGCTATTTGCTATAAGCTATCTGATCTGTTTTCCGCTATTTTTTACCAAACATAGCCTAAGTTTGTAAATAATACTCCCTCCATTCTTTCTTATGTGTCGTTTCTGACCAATGTGCACTGTGTGACTATTCACATAATTTACTTTGACCATAAATTTTTATTAATATATAAAACCAAATGTTAGCAAACAAGATATATGGTTCAATTTGTCTCGACGAATATTTTGAACATATAAAATTTTCATAATTTTTTATAATAAATAATTAAAGATTGAAATTCTGGCACACTAGTAACACGATGTTGAACACGATGCTCCAACACTGTATGTTTGATCCGATGATCCAACACTGTGTTCAACACTGAACTAGATGAAAAATAAGGAAATATAAAATGCACGAAACAGAATAACACAGTTATTTGTTA
Source organism: Trifolium pratense (assembly GCF_020283565.1). Lineage (NCBI taxonomy): Eukaryota > Viridiplantae > Streptophyta > Magnoliopsida > Fabales > Fabaceae > Trifolium > Trifolium pratense. Next base: position 44,084,150 of record NC_060062.1, on the reverse strand, counting down.
ACCCAGTTCAGCATAACAGCCTACTCTGGGGGATACCAATCCAGGAGTGAATCCACTATGATAGTATTAGTTCAAAGCCCTCAATAAACGCCCCGTTTATGACTTCTCACCTAATCACCACCCGTGCTATATTCTACCTAAGTCACACCTAGGTATGAGAACCTCCGCTCAACTCCTCTTAATCACAGCCACTGTGATCGTACACGTTACAGTTTACAGATGAAGACACACTTCTTAAAACATCCACCAATTCCGTACTTCAAAGCTTAGGAATGGTTCATACACACTATCTCCTTGCTTAGAAGCTCCAGAGATATTACAACACAGTAACACACAGTCCTTAATCTTGCATCAAGGTAATACAAGAAGAGGAACACAATTAACAATACTAAAACCCTAAACACACGCTTTGTAAAACTCAATTTCGGCTTCAGTGACTTGAACAATGGTGTCAACCTTCTTTAAATAACCTTTACGAGCTCAGGCTAGGTCTTCAATTAGACTTCAATAGCACAGCATGATTAATGGTTCCTTCAAGAAATAATCTTCAATTAAAAGGTTTTGTTTCCTTAACTTGAAGATCTGATTAGCAGGCAAAACTTGATCACGAGATCCATTAATAATTATGCGTGACAACGCTCCTTATCACAAACGAACATTTATTGTGGATTCCATATTTAGAATTTAAATCTTTTATCTCTTAATATTGAGGAACTAATAACACATAAATCGCTTACTGAAGATTCTGGAAACACCTGTGTGTTGGCACACAAATTAAAAGGCGTGGATTAAATCTTCAATCAAATCTTTCAAAGATCTTACGCAAAAATATATCATTCGCGAAAACAGAGCGCACTGGATGTGGTATCCAATGTTGAAGCATGAATGTTGTATCCAATGTTGAAACATTCTATCCAACATCTTGCTTGAATATTTGTTTTAGCAAAATGAGGCCAACATAAAAACACCAACAATCTCCCCCTTTGGCAATTTTTGGCTAAAACAACTTAAGATCATTTCAACCAATCTAGAGAGATACATCACCTACCTTTCTTCAAATCAACATAAGCACACAGTCATGAAGTAAAGTAGAACATCTTCAAATGCAGTTTTCAATAGAACTTCTCAGATGAAAATAGCAAATAAGAATAGTTGTATCGCACAAGAATAACAGAGGCATGCAACAGCGGAATAGTGAACACAACTTGCCTCACAGGAAAACGCCAATGGAGTGAAAAATATTCTCATAAAAAGAATCACCGGGGAAAAATAAATTCCCTCATGGCTGAGAGAAATAAACTCTCAGGAAGCAAGATGTTCATTTTCAACAGAGCATGATTCAACACCGATTAGAACATCTAACATTGCGCCACAGAAGGCAACCCACAACTCATAACACTACTCTTCACAGATTCTGTAGACAATCAGCAGTACATCAGGCACACTTACTAACTCTCCCCCTTTTTAGTCACAAAATATGCCAAACAGAAGCTTCATGCACGAAGAGTATCACAGAAATCCATAGTGCAGAGTATCAGAGCATAACATATCCATATATTAGTATCTAGCAACCCGTAGTCTTGTAATAGCAGAAGCATTACTTCACATACAGAAATGCAGCAGCATAGCTATACATAACATATACTCCACTCCACAACAGGAAGGGCAAATGTCTCAACATTAAGCACCACATCATAAAACATCAGATAACTACTCCCCTTCAAGACATGCATAATAGAGTATCAAAACATCACACCACTCATGCAGAGCACATTCAGAACATATGCAGAGCATATACATCAGATACTATACATCACATACTGCTAGCGTGCCCACACCAGATGTTAGAGCATCTGTCAGCACATCATGCTCACTAAATAATACTACTCCCCCTCAATATCAGAGATGAGCAAAAATTTAATCAAACATTTTTACTCCCCCTAAACAAGTGCATATCAGAACAAGGTATCCGAGTACCACATGCATATCAGAACTTACTCCCGCTTAATTCTTGCAGAGCAACCATAAGTACTACGACACATATCAGATGTTGCAACATCAGATAGCACATCAACATACTGCACACCACTAACTACCAACTACTCCCCCTTTTTTAGACAAAATAGGGTCTTCATAGAAGTAGCAGAAAAACCAGAGACACAGTGCAGAATATCACAGTCCAGATGCACACAAGGTGCTTAAATTTAGATCATAGTCCACACATGGAAAATAAATCCAAAAGGAAACATTACACAGAGGCACTGTCTTGGGGAATCATTTCCCTCATCTTCAACCTCAGAGTCTTCTTCCTCATTATCACCACCTGCACCAACACTCAGATTCTCATCAACACCTGCGTCAGTTGCTTCTAATGCAGCTTCTTCAAGCTTCAGAGCATGAATCATTCGCTCAAACTACAGCTTATTTTCATCCAGCTAACTAGAGGTTGTAAAAAGCATATCTACTACCTCCATCACAACAAACACATAGTCAACATTCACAAAATAGACATTTCCCCTTGTTTGCACAATATGACAAGGGCATAAGAAAACATTGTTCCAATCTCCCATGAACAGTCTTTGGCTGAGGTTCATCCAAGAAGTCAACCTCATCAAGATCAATCATCTCTTGTTCTTCATCTACTATCTTTTCAGACTCAGTATCTTTATCACCAAGAGAGACAACTTTCTCTATACTTTCCTCTGTTTTAGAGTCTTCAATAGAATCAGCAGGAATATCATTCTTTTCTTTGTCCTGCAATTCATCTTTAGTAGCAGCCTCAAAATCACAGCTATCACCAAAAGACTCAGTGATAGTGGCAGCATTTGGATTAGGCTGGACAGAGGATGTTCCAACATCCCGTGCAACATCAAGGGTAGTAATGTTCTCCTTGATAGAAAAAGTAACAAGCTCAACAACAGAATCAGAGATGGACTTATCAGATGGAGCCACATGATCATTCACAACTACAAATGGTTGTACAGTAGCATCAATAGTATTATCAGAGTTTGACATGGTGATCTGATTGAAATAAAATAGTTTTTGATTGAATTGAACTTCAAACAGAGCACAATCAGTGGGACAGTAGGTGAAAGAGAGTTGATTGCATGTTATGACACAGTTATGGCAATTTTGATATGATTGCCCGGAATTAGCGTGCATCACTGGTGGGAGCGAAGTGAAAAATGTGGTTGCACGCTCAAAACTCCTTAACTGCTATAATTCCTTATGCAGGCAAATTCTTAATTTGCCCCTTAGCCTTTCAAACTCAACAACATCCAATGCTTTACTGAATATGTCAGCCACCTGTTCTTCAATAGCAACATGATCAAGCTTCACAATATTTTCTTCAGCTAAATCCCTGATAAATAGGACTTTGTTGACACGGGCAGGTTCTGATTTAGGATTAGTAGATTCATTGTTAGAACCTGAAACTTCATCAAATACAATATCATATGACTGTTGAATGGATGATTCAACATCTGCTGTTTTGGTTGATGGTGCATCATCAACTACCACATTGATTGATTCCATGGTAACTTTAGTTCTAGAGTTATAAACTCTGTAAGCTCTGCTGTTTGTGGAGTATCCAAGAAAAATTCCTTCTGATGCACATAAATCAAAGAATTTTGCATTCTCAAATTCTTTGCCATGATCACTTCTTATTCTTACAATAACAACCTCTTTTTCTCTTTGAAGTTGTAAGCATAGGTTTCTAAAAGTTTCAAAGCTGTCTGATTTTTCTCTAAGGAAATCTATCCAAGTGAATCTAGAAAAATTATCTTCCAAAGCAAAAGCATACCTTTTACCACCAAGACTTTCAGTGTGCATAGGTCCCATCAGATCTATGTGTAATAGTTTAAGTGCACTAGATGTAATCGAATGTTGGAGCCTCGGATGTGCCACCATGGTTTGCTTGCCTATTTGGCACTCACCACATATAGTTCCTTCCTCAATCTTGAGCTTTGGATTCCCCCTGATTGCTTCTTCTGCTATGACCTTCTTCAAACCTCTCAGATGTAAGTGACCAATTTCTTGATGCCACGACTTCACTTTATCCTCTTTGCTTAAGAGACAAGTGGACAAGTGGTTTTCTTCTTCAGAGACCCATAAGTAGCAGTTGTCCTTTGACATCACACCCTTCATCAAGAGTCTTCCTTCTTCATTTGTAACAAGACATTCTGACTTTGTGAAGTTTACTTTCATGCCTTGATCACACAACTGACTAATGCTGATTAGATTAGTTGTAAGGCCTTTCACCAATAGAACATTATCTAGATTTGGCAATCCATTGTTGATTAGATTCCCAATTCCTTTTATCTCTCCCTTAGCTCCATCACCAAAGGTTACATAACTTGTGGCATAGGATTTTAAGTTGGCAAGATATCCTTCCACTCCAGTCATGTGTCTTGAACATCCACTGTCAAAGTACCAATCTTGTCTAGATGATGCTCGTAGTGATGTGTGAGCTATCAGACATACATCATTCTCCTTTTCTTTCCACTCTTTCTTAGTCTTCACATTTTCTGGCTTTGGTGCAGGTGACCGGAAATTCTTTGGGTAACCATACAATTTATAGCAATAAGGCCTTATGTGCCCTTTCTTACCACAATAGTGACATCTCCAGTTCCTTCTCCTAGATTTAGGTCTTGACCAATTATTCCGATGTGGAGGAGGATGTTGAGGCATCGATCCAGTCTGTGCAGGAGGCTTAGGTTTGGGTTTTAACCAAGTGTCAGTTCCCTGGTGTGTGGGAGGATGTGGTGGTAAAAAGCCAGCACTGACAGGAAAAGTCTTCTCAATGGGAGTACTGATTGTAGCTTTGTTGTATCCCATTTGTTGATCAACAATCTCATAGTCAAAGCCAATTGGTTTCTTTCCTGCACTTTGTTTCAATAGCATTGCTTGGAATTTTTCTTCTCCTGATCCATAAACTCTGACTTGTCTTCTAGCATGCTCCAAGTCAACATTTAGTTTTTCAATCTCTTTGTTGAGAGCATCAATTCTTGTAAGATAGTCATTCTTCTCAGCCTGTAGTTGACAGTTAACCTTCTTTTGTCTTTCCAATGCCTTGCAAACTTCATTACTCCTGATGAAAAGATCCTTATAGGTGGCAACCAGTTCTTCATAGGATGTTTCATCACATGATTCAGCATCAGACTCACACAGACCTGTCAGCGCATTGACATGTTTTGCAGATCCACTTTCAGTTTCCTCCTCTGAGTCATCCTCATCTGACCAAGTGATAGCCAGACTTTTCTTTTGTCTCTTCAGAAAGGTAGGACATTCAGCTTTGATGTGTCCATATCCTTCACATTCATGACACTGGACCCCTTCTGACTGACTGGTTTTCTCATCACTTTTAGCCCTTCTTTGATCATTGGTCTGTTTGTTGATGTCGAGCTTGATGCTTGGCACATTGAACTTAGACTTTTTGTCCATTCTTTTCATGATTCTGTTGAATTGACTTCCTAGCAAGACCATTTCTTCTGACAAACTTTCATCACTCTCCAAATCTGATTCTTCATCTTCTCTACTGTTGGAGGCAAAGGCTAAACTTTTATTTTTCTTTTCTTTTCTTTGATTCATGCCTAACTCATAGGTTTGAAGTGAGCCTATTAGTTCATCCACTTGAATGTTGACCAGATCTTGAGATTCTTCAATTGCTGTCACTTTCATGTCAAACCTCTTAGGTAGAGATCTGAGAATTTTGCTCACAAGCTTTTCATCTGATATGGGTTCTCCCAAGGCATCAAATGAATTTGCAAATTCTAAAATATTCATGTGAAAATCATGAATAGTCTCTTCTTCCTTCATACTCAGATTTTCAAAGTTTGTGCGAAGCATCTGAAGTTTGGACAACTTTACCTTGTTGGTTCCTTCATGTGCTTTCCTAAGTATCTCCCACGCATGTTTAGCCACAGTGCATCGTTTGACAAGTCTGAACATGTTGATGTCCACCCCATTGAATATGGCATTTAAGGCTTTTGAGTTTCCTAGAGCTAAGTCATCCTCGTCTTTAGAATAGTCTTTTGTAGGCTTGATTTCACTGGTTTTCTTTCCATCCTTATCAATGACCACTGGGGGTTCCCAGCCATTTTCTACAGCTTTCCATGTTCTGCTATCAATGGATTTAAGAAAAACCATCATCTTAGCTTTCCAGTAGTCATAGTTCTCAGGCCCTATCAGTAGGGGCGGTCTGGAAATTGTTCCTCCTTCCTTGTCCATTTCACCAGAAAGTATTTTCCCTGGAGCTCACCCTAAATCCAGAACAGGGTGCCTGCTCTGATGCCAATTGAAATTCTGGCACACTAGTAACACGATGTTGAACACGATGCTCCAACACTGTATGTTTGATCCGATGATCCAACACTGTGTTCAACACTGAACTAGATGAAAAATAAGGAAATATAAAATGCACGAAACAGAATAACACAGTTATTTGTTAACCCAGTTCAGCATAACAGCCTACTCTGGGGGATACCAATCCAGGAGTGAATCCACTATGATAGTATTAGTTCAAAGCCCTCAATAAACGCCCCGTTTATGACTTCTCACCTAATCACCACCCGTGCTATATTCTACCTAAGTCACACCTAGGTATGAGAACCTCCGCTCAACTCCTCTTAATCACAGCCACTGTGATCGTACACGTTACAGTTTACAGATGAAGACACACTTCTTAAAACATCCACCAATTCCGTACTTCAAAGCTTAGGAATGGTTCATACACACTATCTCCTTGCTTAGAAGCTCCAGAGATATTACAACACAGTAACACACAGTCCTTAATCTTGCATCAAGGTAATACAAGAAGAGGAACACAATTAACAATACTAAAACCCTAAACACACGCTTTGTAAAACTCAATTTCGGCTTCAGTGACTTGAACAATGGTGTCAACCTTCTTTAAATAACCTTTACGAGCTCAGGCTAGGTCTTCAATTAGACTTCAATAGCACAGCATGATTAATGGTTCCTTCAAGAAATAATCTTCAATTAAAAGGTTTTGTTTCCTTAACTTGAAGATCTGATTAGCAGGCAAAACTTGATCACGAGATCCATTAATAATTATGCGTGACAACGCTCCTTATCACAAACGAACATTTATTGTGGATTCCATATTTAGAATTTAAATCTTTTATCTCTTAATATTGAGGAACTAATAACACATAAATCGCTTACTGAAGATTCTGGAAACACCTGTGTGTTGGCACACAAATTAAAAGGCGTGGATTAAATCTTCAATCAAATCTTTCAAAGATCTTACGCAAAAATATATCATTCGCGAAAACAGAGCGCACTGGATGTGGTATCCAATGTTGAAGCATGAATGTTGTATCCAATGTTGAAACATTCTATCCAACATCTTGCTTGAATATTTGTTTTAGCAAAATGAGGCCAACATAAAAACACCAACAAAGATATTAGTGATCAAAGTTGTGAAGTGATCAAAAGCGATACTTAAACAAGAACGGAGAGAGTAGTACAAAAGAAGGTAACACTTATGATGTCAATTTGCATTCATAATTGGGAATATTGGGGGGACTTTTTTCTATATTCTTTTATTTTTGCAAATAAAGAAAACTCAAACTATCCCCTATATTCTTTTATTTGTTTAGAAAAATTTTCCTTTACCTAATGTCACACTTTTTTGTGACCAATGTCACATTTGATATCTAACTTCAATATTATTTCATAATGCTAATTTTGTATGTTCTATAATTATTACATTTAAGGAATGAATCTGAACTAGTGAAGCAAATTGTTGAAGATGTTTTGGCAAAACTAGACAACACATTCTTGTCTATTACCGAATTTCCAGTTGGATTGGAATCCCATGTGCAAAAAGTGACTGACTTTATTGATCAATCTAACAAAGTTTGTATGGTGGGGATATGGGGAATGGGGGGATCTGGCAAAACAACCACAGCCAAAGCTATCTACAATCGAATCCATCGTAACTTCGAGGGTAGAACAAGTTTCATTGGAAATATTCGAGAGATTTGTGAAAATGATAGTAGAGGGATTATTCATATACAACAACAACTTCTTTCTGATGTTTTGAAAACAAATGAGAAGATACATAGCATTGAATTGGGGAAAACTAAGATCGAGAAAACACTTCGGGGAAAAAAGGCTTTTATCGTACTCGATGATGTGACCAAGTCTGAGCAATTAGAAGCCCTGTGTCCAAATCCTAAGTTGTTTCGTTCAGGAAGTGTAATGATTATTACAACTAGAGATGCACGCCTTCTCAATTCACTTGGTGTTAAACACGTCTTCACCATGACAGAAATGGACGAAAACCAATCCCTAGAACTTTTCAGTTGGCATGCTTTTCGACAACCAAGTCCTAGAGAAGATTTTAGTGACCTCTCTAGAAATGTAGTTGCTTATTGCGGAGGATTACCTCTGGCACTTGAAGTCCTTGGATCTTACTTAACTGGGAGGACGGAACAAGAATGGAGAAGTGCGCTATTAAAATTAGAGAAAATTCCCAACGATCAAGTGCAACAGAAACTGAGAATCAGCTACGATGGTTTAGAAGATTATACATTAAAGGATATATTTCTTGACATATGTTGTTTCTTCATTGGAAAGAACAGAGCTGATGTTACAGAGATACTTAATGATTGTGGGTTTTATGCTGATATTGGAATAGCTGTACTCATAGAGCGGAGCCTCGTAAAAGTTGAAAAGAAGAATAACAAGCTTCAAATTCATGATTTGCTACGGGACATTGGAAGAGCAATTGTTGGAGAAAGTTCACCAAAAGAACCCGAAAAGCATAGTCGATTGTGGTTTCCAGATGATGTGGTGGAAGTTTTGACAAAATATACTGTAAGAACTCTTTGTTTATCTTACATTCTCAGATTTATGCAAATGTGTTTGGGCTGTACCTCTATTGTTTTATGTATTACTTTAATTGAAATTAGCTGAATAGTTTTTTTTTATTCCATATGCATAAGATGTATATATACACAGAGTACAATCCTATTCTAGGAAATAAACTATACAATCAATAAAGACGTGATTATAATCATTAAATCCTAATTTAATCAGAAAATAATGCTAGCTGTCATTTTCAACTCTCCCCCTCAAGTTGGTGCATAGATATCAGACATGCCCAACTTGGATAAAACTGAATGAAATGGACTGCTAGGAACAGCATGAGTCATCATATCAGCTAGCTGATCTGCACTTTTAATGTAAGGAACCTTTATCTTGCCGGTGTCCAAGTTATCCTTGATGTAGTTCCTGTCCAGTTCAACATGCTTAGTTCGATCATGTTGCACTGGATTATTTGCAATCTCAATAGCTGCTGTATTATCACAAAAAAGTGTCATCGGTTTCTCTGAACCGAACCCCAGTTCAGTTAGGAGAATATTAAGCCATGTAAGCTCTGTAGTTGCATGGTGAAGAGCACGATATTCAGCTTCTGCACTGGATAATGACACTACCTTCTGTTTCTTGCTTCTCCAAGTAACTAAATTTCCTCCAACAAATGACAAATAACCTGATGTAGATTTTCTATCCAATTTAGACCCTGCAAAGTCTGAATCAGTGTAACCAACAATGTCCAAATGACCATGTCTTGAGAACAGTATGCCTTTTCCCGGTGAAGACTTAAGATAGGCCAAGATACGATTCACTGCACTCATGTGTTGCTCACTAGGATTATGCATAAATTGACTCACAACACTGACCGCATATGATATATCGGGTCTTGTGTGAGTCAAATAGATCAACTTTCCAACCATTCTTTGATATCTCTCTTTATTTGTTGGAATTTGATCTGGATAGATACTCAAGCCATGATTCACCTCAATGGGTGTATCCACTGGTTGACAAGCCGAGTTACCTGTTTCAGCCAAGAGATCTAATGTATACTTCCGTTGTGAGAGGAAAAGTTCTTGCTTAGAACGAGATACTTCAATGCCAAGGAAGTATTTCAAATCTCCCAAGTCCTTCATTTCAAATTCCTTGGCCAAATAGTCTCGAAGCTCCCCTATCTCATGGAGGTTACTACCTGTGACAATCATATCATCAACATAGACAATAAGAAGGGTAATATCAGTACCAACTCTTTTGTAAAACAGAGTGTGGTCAGCCATAGCTTGCTTGAACCCATACTTCTTCATCGAATGACTAAATCTCCCAAACCATGCTCTTGGTGATTGTTTCAATCCATATAACGCCTTCTTCAATTTGCAAACCTTACCTCCTTTTGGTGTAAATCCAGGAGGAGGATCCATATATACCTCTTCCAAGAGATCGCCGTGTAGAAAGGCATTCTTCACATCTAGTTGTCTCAATGGCCAATCTAGATTAACCGCGAGAGAGAGTATGACTCTAACAGTGCTCATTTTTGCCACAGGAGCAAAGGTTTCTTGGTAGTCTATTCCGTAAGTTTGGGTATATCCCTTAGCAACCAATCTGGCCTTGTACCTGTCAATTGTACCATCTGACTTGTACTTAACTGAGAAAACCCACTTACATCCAACTGTCTTCTTGTCTTTCGGAAGCTCGACCATCTCCCAAGTAGAGTTCTTCTGAAGAGCCTTCATTTCGTCTACCATAGCAGATTTCCACTTAGGATTTTCAAGGGCTTCCTGAAAATGACTAGGAATAGACATAGATGATAATTGAAAGGCAAAAGAAAGGTGAGTTTTTGACAAACGATGGTATGAGACATAATCAGAAATGGGATAGACACAGTTTGAAGAACCAGAATTTTCAGGAAAAAAACCAAACCTCTCAGGTGGTCTACGGTCACGAGAAGGATATCTCCTATCTTGGTTTCTAACCTGTGAACCTAAAATAGAAATTTCTGAAGACAAGATGGGCAAAGAAGAATGTACCTCAAGATTAGTCTCAGAAGAGTCATCCGTTGGTGTAGTAGTATCATCGAGAGGGGTATTTGTATCATTGAGAGGGGCATTCGGATGAGCAGCCTTATTCTTCCTTGTATAACACTTCTTAAAAAGACTATTTGGCCTTTCCTCTTCACTAGTTTCAAGCTCAGTTGTTATAGGTTCTGGGGAATTTGTAAACTTCTCTAAATCATCAATTAGCTCTTCGTCAAGTTCCCCTTGACTATCAACTATGTCATGTACAACTGGCTCCTCTTGGCCATCAATTATATCTCCCAAGGGCTCCCCCTGACCATCAACTGTGTCCTTTATGGGATCCCCTTGACTACCTGAGTTCCAAAATTTCTTCTCATCTAGCCATAGTTTGTCTTCCTCTTTGCTGTCAATTTCTCCTTGAAGTGGACTTAGAGACACGTCTCCACTGAAATAAGACTCGCGTTCACAAAATTGGACATCCATGGTAACAAAATATTTCATGGTGGGAGGATGGTAGCATTTATATCCCTTTTGAGAGGATGAATAACCAAGAAAGACACATTTTAGAGCACGAGGATCAAGCTTATCCCTCTGGTGTGAGTGAACATGAATATAGCAAACACAACCAAAAACTCTAGGACAAATGTTTAAGGCGGAAGGAATAGAGTAAAATTGAGAAAACATTCGGAAAGGTGTTTGATAGTCAATAGCACGTGCAGGCATTCGGTTTATTAGAAAAATAGCGGTCATGACTGCATCAGCCCAAAAACGTTTAGGAACATGCATAGCAAAGCATAATGCCCGAGCCACCTCAAGAATGTGTCGGTTTTTACGCTCTGCTGTACCGTTCTGTTGTGGTGTATAAGTGCATGATGTCTGGTGCAAAATTCCATTTTCTTCAAAAAACTTAGCAAGAGACTGATTTTTAAACTCACGACCATTGTCAGAATGAAATACTTTAACCTGAGTGTTGAATTGAGTTACTATCATTTTTGAAAATTTTGGAATAACATCTAAAACTTCATGTTTAGATTTTAGCAAATATACCCAACTCACTCTGGTACAATCATCAATAAAAGACACAAAATATCTATAACCCAAGGTTGAAGGAGTAGAAAAAGGACCCCAAACATCTGTAAAGACACGGGTAAAAGGAAATGGACTTTTATTAATACTTATTTTGAAAGGTACACGATGATTTTTAGCATAAATGCAATGTTCACATTTTAAACTAGAAACGTGAACGTTTTTGAACAACTGAGGGAACAAACGTTCTAAGTAAAAAAATGATGGATGACCCAATCGACAATGCCATAAGAGAAGCTTCAATCTCTCAGATGACTTCTGTGTCACTTGAAGAACTTGATCTGGTTTCTTCCAAGTAATATAGACCCCCTCTCTCCTTACCAACACCAATCGTCATCTTCGTAAGATTGTCCTGAAATACACAATGTGAAGAATGAAAGGTTACAGAACAATTAAGATTTTTGGTAATTTTGCTAATGGATAGAAGATTGTTAGAGAGGTTAGGTGCAAGTAAAACTGAGGATAAGGGAAGTGAGGAAGAAAGTGAGACATTTCCAGATCCAGAGATCGGCATAGGAGTCCCATTAGCAACCTGGACAGACTTAATAGGTGAAGGAATTAGTGAGTCAATCACAGAAGAATAACTAGTCATGTGATCAGTTGCCCCTGAATCAATAACCCAAGTGTTAGTAGCAGCAGAAATGAAAGCAAAACCAGAATTACCTTCCTTTGGAGATGCCCGAGTTACATGAAAAACAGAAGTTGGATTATCTATCGAAGCAACCTGTGCAGATTTTTTACTTTTCCTTTCAGCTTGCTTGAGTTTGTACCACTCCGGATAACCATGTTTCTTCCAGCAAATATCCTCAGTGTGAGTATTTTTGTTGCAATAATTGCAGAAACGAGAGAGTGAGTTAGAAGACCGAGAAGCAGTTGTTTCCTGAGAGTTGTTCTTATGGACAACTAGGGCTGATACTTCTGATCGATCTTCTATTCCCATGGTGAGTTGTCTCTGCTCTTCACGACGGACTTGTGAATAGACTTCTTCAAGACTTGGCAAAGGAGTAGCTGCTAAGATTCGGCTACTAATGTGATCCAGGCTGTGATCAAGGCCAGCGAGAAAGACATAAACTCGATCGTCAGCAGTGCGTTTCCTCAATTTTTCAACATCATTTGGACATGACATATCATTGGGTCTGCGATAATCAAGTTCTAGAAAAATTGAATTAAGCTCATTGTAATATTCTGAAAGTGGACGACCTTCTTGACGGGATTGAAAAGACTTCTTCATTAGTTCATAGACTTGTGAAGAATCTGAGACATCAAGATAGCTCCTTTTGACAGCATCCCAGACATCTTTAGCCGTCCCACATTGGACGAAGTGTGTCATCAGTTTGTCTGTCATGGAATTTATGAGCCAACCCTTGACGAGCGCATCTTCGGACTCCCAGTCATCATACTTAGGGTCGCTCTCTGCTGGAGCAGCCTTCCTTCCATTGATGTATCCCTTTTTTTTTTCTTCCAGCAATATGCATCTCCATGATTTGGGACCAGATCCGATAGTTAGCCCCATCCAATTTTATAGAAACTGGTGGGGAGGAAGTTTCGTGAACGGTCACCGTCGACGGTGTCATGGACGATGTCTTGGTGTTGGAAGTATTCTCCACAGTTTTATGAATCTCTGTTCCAGACATGGTATAGAAACTGAAAAGAATGTAAAGGAGAGGAGAAGAGGAAGGTGGCTAGGGTTCAGAGACAGAGAGATAGCAGCGGAATATTTTTTTTTTTTTTTTTTTTTTTGCGCTCTGATGCCAAATTGAAATTAGCTGAATAGTTTTTTTTTATTCCATATGCATAAGATGTATATATACACAGAGTACAATCCTATTCTAGGAAATAAACTATACAATCAATAAAGACGTGATTATAATCATTAAATCCTAATTTAATCAGAAAATAATGCTAGCTGTCATTTTCAACTACTTTATATCAAGCAAAGCAAATGAAAAACATTTTCCATTCTTTTTCTCAGCTTTTTTACTCACATGCAGGGAACAGAAACTATAGAAGGATTGATTTTGAAGTCACAAAGAATTGACAAATTTTGTTTCAGTACTAATTCTTTCAAAAAGATGAAGAAACTAAGACTTTTACAACTTGATTGTGTTGACCTCACTGGGGATTTTGGGTATCTTTCCAAACAACTTAGATGGGTCAATTGGCAACGATCTACCTTCAACTATATACCTAATGACTTTGATTTGGGAAATCTCATTGTTTTTGAATTAAAATATAGCAATGTTGAACAGGTTTGGAAGGAAAACAAGGTATAAATTATAATAGTATTGCCATCTTTTTCATTCCCCATTTTCCTCTCTAATTTTTCTTTTGAAACAATTATTTTTGTGCAGTTGTTGCAGAAGCTAAAAATTCTCAATCTTAGTCATTCTAAGCACTTGAAAAGCACCCCTGATTTTTCAAAATTACCGAACCTAGAAAAGCTCATTATGAAGGATTGTCAAAGTTTGTCTGAGGTACACTCGTCTATTGGAGATCTCAAGAATATTCTTCTGATAAATTTGAAGGACTGTACAAGTCTTGGCAATCTCCCTACAGAGATATATCAATTGGCATCAGTGAAAATTCTGATCCTTTCTGGTTGTTCAAATATTGACAAATTGGAAGAAGATATAGGGAAAATGAAATCCTTGACAACTATAGCTGCAAAAAATACTGGTGTCAAACAAGTGCCGGTTTCGATAGTTAGATCAAAAAGCATTAGATATATATCCCTGTGTGGATATGAAGGATTATCACGTGATGTTTTTCCTTCTATCATTAGATCTTGGATGTCACCAACAATGAATTCCTTAGCACATATTCCTCCGTTTGGTGGCATGTCAACGTCTCTTGTTTCCTTGAACGTAGATAGTAGAAGTTTGGGTTTGGTCTATCAATCACCATTACTTGGCAGCGGTTCAAAACTTAGAAGTATTTCGATACAATGTGACTCAGAGAGTCAACTGAAACAAGAATTCAAAAGATTTCTTGATGATCTATATGGTGCAGGTCTTAATGAAGCGGGAACATCACATGCATCACAAATTTTGGTTCTTTCCTTGAGATCTCTTTTGATTCGAATTGGAAGTTGTGACATTGTTATCGATAATCTTGGGAAGAGCTTATCACAGGTTCCTTCTCTATCTTCCCACTACTTAAGAGAACATAAAATTACTTTCCATTTCCATTTTCTTAAAATGGTAAATGATTCCTAAATATATAAATTTATTGAAGTATATATATATCCAGAAAACTATTATAAATAACATAGAAATAAAGTAAATATTTAGATCATTATATACTCTTTTTTTTGTCCTTTTATAATTCTTTTTCTTCTAACTTCATCTTTATTACATTTTTTTAGCTTATTCATACGCATAACACATGATTAACTTTGAAAGGATAGTTGAATAAATATTAAAGTTATACACGGGTTTAGTCCTTTAGATATAGAAGGAGAAAGAGGAACAGGATGATAAAATTATGATGTGAATGATATATTAGGTAACTAGATAATTTTTTACAAATATTGAGTTTTACAAATATTGAGTGGAAAGGAACTATGTTGCCTGTTTTCATTCCATCAGTTTCCTTGGTTATATTTTTCTTAGTACATTATTTTAACACAATAAATTGCAGAAATTGTCCATTTGCATAACATAATTAGGATTGCATAAATAACTAAGCATATGTTTATGATACAGGGAATGACAACCAATTCTATTGATTCTTTCCTTCTGGGTGACAATTATTGTTCTTGGTTAGCCTATAAATGTGAAGGACCTTCGGTACTTTTTCAAGTGCCTGAGGATAGTGATCGTTGCATGAAAGGAATAACTTTATGTGTTTTTTATTCATCAACACATGAAAACTTGGCAAATGAATGTCTCCCTAGTGTTTTAATCATTAATTACACAAAATTCACTATCCAGATTTACAAGCGAGACATAGTAATGTCGTTTAATGATGAAGATTGGCAAAGTGTATTATCAAATTTAGGAGCTGGTGACAATGTGGAGATTTTTATAGCTATTGGGCACGGGTTTGCTGTTAAGGAGACGACTGTCTATCTAATATATGAACAGTCAAATGATATGGAAGTGCAACCATCTGTTGTTAATAAGCCACCTATTAGATATGTATATGTCAGGTGCAGGCGGAAATTAAATTAGGCCCAATTGTACTTATTAGTATGTAAATAAAATAAGGATGACTCATAATAGACATCCGGTTGTTATTTGGTTTGGTTTGGGAGAGACTAGCTCTCTAATACCTAGAGGAGTGGCTATTTATGTTAGTTTCTGTCTTTGTATTATAGTTTCTATAAATGTATAGCAGTTTGTAATTTGGGTAACTGCCCTATGTAGTAAATAACTGGCAGGCTATGAATAAAGTGTGCAGAATTCATATTCACTCGTATTCCTATTTATCCCTTGTATATTCTGCCTCTAACATTGGTATCAGTAGCACCATACAATCCTGTTTATGGTACAAACACAACAACAAATTGAGGAATGTTTGGAATTCCTAGAAAGAGTGTACCAGGATTACATGAAAACACATGATCGAGTTCAAGAAATGCGTCATCAGTTAGAAACAGAAAAGATCGAAGCCCAATGACACATCCAAGACGGGTCACACGGGACACATCATCAGGCTGAATCCAGCACTGGGTGTCACGCCGAACACAGGACGCCAGCCCCGATCCTTCATAATCTTATCAAGATCATAGAATCCTTGTTTTAAAATCGTTTTTCTCTTAAACTTAATGAGTGAAAATTCTTGGGTTCGTAATTTTAGTGTATTTGCTATGTCATGCACGTTACAAGTGTGCATGAGCTGCAACTCTGCAAATTTATTGTATCATTTTCTAGCAAACGAACAAAAAAGGTTAACCCTTATTGTTCTATGTTTTTTATTTTCACATGTAGGGAACAAAAATTGTAGAGGGATTGGTTTTGAAGGTGCAAAGAACCAGTAGAATTCCCTTAATTAGTACTGATTCTTTCAAGGAGATGAAGAAACTGAAACTTTTGCAACTTGAACTTGATCATGCCATCCTCACCAGAGATTATCATTATCTTTCCAAAGTAGCATCACAAAGTTGCATTTTCGCATATTGTATAATGTTATTAGTGCAGTGAAGATGAAAGCTCTAATGTTTGTTACTGTTTCGGCCAGCCTGTTAATTAAATCCCACATACCAGCTTGCTGCCACACCTCCTTCGCCTGATTCCAACTCACAAATAAGTGTCATTCATTTTCATATGCAGACACGCAATGGACACATATCGGTGCATCTTACCCCTCTTGTTTGGAGTCGATCTCTTGTAGGTAAGCACCCTCTAACTATCCTCCACAGAAATATTTTTATTCTTTGCGGCATTCTCAATATTTTTAGTACTAACCCGAAATTTTATACTCTTCATTATCAATTAAAGTATTCATTGCAAACCTGTATGCCGACTTAACCGTATAATTACCGTTGCTTGTGAATCTCCATATGCGTTTGTCCTCCTCCCCTTGGCCTACTGTCATATTTTTTATTTCCTCTTTGTCTCTATTGTTTAGCATGCCTTCTATAATATCCCATTTTCAGTTTTGATTAGCATGGTTTATGATGTCTGCTACTGTGATATGCTCCTTGCCTTGCATCACTGGACTTGTAACATATGCATTATCTTCAACTCTCAACTACGAGTGTCAAAAAAATCCATTTATCCATTATCCATCCAATTCATTCACTAATGGATTCATCCAATCCATCCATTAGTAAAAAAATTAGTTAATGGATTGGATCAAATCCATCCATTTAGTTAATGGATTGGATTGGATCCATCCACCTTACTTTTAAAATTTTTGGATCATTAATTATATTAATTTTGGATCAAATGGATAAACAAAAATAAAAAAAAAACAAACAATTAAAAAAATCAAAAATAAAAAGTTGATCCGTCAAAATAAAAATAAAAAGTTGGAATTGTTAATTAATTTTCATTTATCACCAAATTGAAAGTGGTTGAAATTGTTTTTTTTGACTAGTGGTTGCAATTGTTAAAAATAAAAAAACAATTCTTTACATAAATGTATTTTTCTTTTTTAGATAATACATAAATGTATTTTTTTTAAAGTTATTTCTTTGCAAAAATGTGTTATAAATTTTTTTTTTTGAAATTTTTTTTTAATTTAAAAATGATTTAATATATTAAAATTAAAATACCGATTTTTTTTTATAAAAAAACTGTAGTTTTTAACATTAAAAACAGATTTTTAATTAGTTTAAAATTAAATATATATATTTTTATAATATATTAAAAATTAAATAATATATTTATTATTAATTTAATAATAGTGGTGGTTGGTGGCTGCTCCCCGGAGCTCCGCCGTCCGGCCACCGGACCACCGCCGCCTCCCCACCGGAAATTCTGGTGTCGCCGCCGTCCTCCGCCTCCGATGAATGAAATTTTTTAACATAAAAAAGTCTTTTGAAATCAATTGAAATCTCAATCAAATAAATCCCCTAAATCTATAACAATATATAAAGGGGATAAGGGAGTTTGGGCTGGATTTTTTTTTTGTCCATTTTGCCCTTAATTTTCTTTATGGTTTTTTAATTATTCCATAATTGCCCTTAACTTCCTTTTTTTTTTTTTATGGTTTTTTCATCTATATCTATTATATACTATAATATATAAAAAGAATACATGAGTTTTGGGGTAAAATTTTCATAATACCAATATTACCCTTGCTTTTTTTTAGTAGCAACAAAAATCTTTTATTAACAAACTCACCATAACATAAGGCGTATCTTTTTTTTTTGGTACATAAGTTAGACACAGGCAGGCGCGGAGCGTGCCTGCCTGGCCCGCTAGTTAGTCAAAAAAAAAAAAAACTATTATAAATTGAAGGGTAATTATCTTTCATTTAATTAATTAATTTAAAGAATAATAAAAAACATAACAATACCAATTACCAAAACACACTCCGCAGGTTTCGATTTCGTCTTCTGATTTTCTCCAATTACCACTGCGTCTTCTGATTTCTCCCTAATTTCTCATGGAAGATTGCAAAGAGGTTAGTTGCTTCCATTCTCCCTAATTGCATGAAACGCTCTGCTACTGAAATTGAGTCATTATCTATGATTGGGCTCTTGATTTTTATTTAGTTGCTTTATCATGTAAGATTACATAAGTTGATTTGTATTTAATTGGGTTATGGGTTTTAAATTACCGATTAATGTTTGTGTCCTTGAGTATTTAGTTGGGTTTTGGGTTTTAAATTCAATTATTTCTCAGTAATTTCTCTGTTATATGGGTTTTGGGTTTTAAGGAAAAAGAAAAACAGTTCAATGATAAAGTAAGATTGGAAAATGTTGTTTGAGAATTTTAAGGAAGGATAAAACATGTTTTGCTGTTTTATTTATAAAACTCCAAAATTGCCCTTTACTTTAAACTTATTTGAAATAGTGGAAGAAGGGGATTTTAAGTCATAATAGAAAAGGTGGACATTGCTAATTTAGACATTCATGTTTTTTAGGTGGGTCTAAATTAGCAAACCCCATAATTAATCTAGGTATACTCCGTGTGAAGTGTGAAATGAAATATATACAAAATTGGAACAAATAAAACATATAAAAAATTAAGTTAAAAAAAAAAACATATAAAAAATTATCAATAACATACGGCACAAGTGGTAGATATTTAAATCCGTTAATCATTTGATTCTAGATTCGATGAAGAAAGAAAAAAAAACATTTAAAATTGTAAAATTGTGTCCACAAGTCTTTAACTCAACAGGAAAATATCAATATTATCATGGGGAAACATCTCCACCCAATTTTGAATCAAGGACCTCACAATTGTGCATGGTTATCATTTCGTCCAAGTACATAAAGAAAATGGTGGAATATTTGTTAATTAGTACAATTATTTTTTTTAAAAAAAAACTTTTGTTTGGGCACATGATTGCTTATGAGTGTGTGGTTCTGATTCATGATTGATCTTGTTGAAAATGAATGATAATTAACTAACGTGGTTACATATTCAACTAAACCTGTTACTCTTTCTTCTCCATTTGTGCTTTTTCTTCTTACCTTCCTTAACTGTCATAAACTCTACACAGATTAATGGGTTATTATTCTTCTTCTTCTTTCAATCCTCCATGGATACACGACGTGTTCATCAACTTCAGAGGGAAAGACACGCGCCAAAGCTTTGTTTCTCATCTGGATGCCGCCCTTACAAATGCAGGAATCAACACATACCTCGACCACCAGCTTCACAAGGGAACAGAGCTTGGACCAGAACTATGTAGAGCAATACAAGGGTCTCGTATATCTATCCTTGTTTTCTCCAAAAACTACACTGAATCTAGTTGGTGTCTTAATGAGCTGCAAAACGTCATGGAGTGCCACATGACTCATCGACAATTAGTTATCCCTGTATTTTATGATGTTGACCCTTCGGTTGTGCGCCACCAGAAAGGTGATTTTGGAATGGCTTTGAGGGCTACTGCTAAGTTGCACTCACCAAAGCTGGTCATTTGGAAGAGTGCACTCACTCAAGCTGCTAATTTGTCTGGTTGGGATGTCACCAAATGCAGGTAGCTAAATCAACACTTTCTACTTTCTTGCTTCTTATATATATTTCCACAATATATGAATATGTCTTGACATAGGTCTGTTTTGATTGATTTATTTGAGTTTGAACTTTGAACCCGTTTGTTATACTGTATTTTTTTTCTTTTGAAATTACTTACCTTTAAGAGTACTGCATCTATATTTTACAACTTTTTAGAAAAATGAGAATCTGAAACAAGTGACATAAGCACTTGTGACTTGTGAGACTAGTTTATGAAAGTTTTCAGCTTATTTTCATAAGCTCTCCAGAATAGTTTATAAAAACAGTTTTTAGCTTATACATAAGCCTTATATGATAAGTGATTATAATATAAGTGCTCAATTTAGTTGTATATCCAAACAAGGTTTAGTCTTTCCCAATATGTGCTCACTCTGTTTTATAATTGTTATACCATCGAAGCAGTGAATGTGAACTAATGCAGCAAATTGTTGAGGATGAATCACAATTTGAGGATGAATTTGTGATAGAGATGAGTTTGTTATTTACAATTTTACTATTTTAGTGGTGTTGTGTTGTTTGTTTGAAGGGCTGAGTTCATTGAGTCGTTATTTTGTCATAGAAACTCAATAACAACCTGAGTTGTTATAGAAACAAATTGTTATTGAGTTGTTAATAATTGTTATAGAAATTCAATATTACTTGAGTTGTTACAGAAAAGAATTGTTGTTATTGAGTGTCACTTTGTCACGCAGTCCTGCTGTGCTGGTTTCATAGATTGTTTTATTCTTTGTTTGTTCTTGCGCTTTGGAGGTGTAAATCCCTGTTAAGCTCACCTTAATTAGTTAGTAGTGGTGGTTAAGCATAATTTTGTGTAGTGGTGGTTTTTCTTCATACTCTAGAGCTTTGGTACATTGAGTTGGCTTGGTATTTATTTTTTTGACAGAAGTTGGCTTGGTATTTTTTAATTCTCTAGACCCTGTCATTTGTGACCCTAAGATTGCGCCTATTCTTTAATCTCTTGGATGACATACAATATGAAGATTTCATTGATGAATTTACTTCAAAAAATACTAGAAGAATAATTTGTTTTAAGTAGCTATTTTGTTGTTATTATTAACTATGAATCTTTTTATGTTAATTTCAAGAATGATTTTTTTTTTTTATATGTTATTTGCGATTTAAATCGATGGTAGTTTTTTTTATTATGGGGCCACTTTTGCATTTGCACATAGCCTCCAAAAACTCGGAGATATCCCCGGATATACGACATGTTCATCAATTTCAGAGAGGGAAAGATACTCGTACCAAGTTCGTTTCTCATCTCTATGCAGCACTATGTAGAATCTAGCTGGTGTCTGTGTCTTAACGAACTGGTGCATATCATGGAATGTCACAAAATTATGGTCACGTGGTTAAATATTTTTTTTAAAAGGCCTCAATTAAATTTTCGCTTTAGGCCTCAACATGTATCGGACCCGCCCTGCCTAATAGTATCTCCAATGGTAAACTCCGCTCAAGAGTATTTTGTAGATCTCGTTAAAACAACATCATCTTAAAACAACCCACTTATTTTTTACTCCAACAGGACAACTCTAAAATCCTCATAACGAGTCCTACCATTTTACCTTACATATTAATGTTTTATTCATACATTATTTTATGGGTCATGTTAAACCGTGCATCCGGTGCACTTGTTAAACATACCAAAAATAGAAATAAAATATACTCCCTCCGTCCCAAATTATAAGGGAAAAAAGCCCATTTTTTTTGTCCCAAATTATAAGAGAAAAATCATTTTCAAGAATGTTTTTTTCCTTATTTTCATAAAATTAAATGCAAATTGCATTTAATTTCTTCTCTCTCTCATTTTCTCAATAAACAACAACCAATAAAAATTGTTTTTACATCTTCCTATGCAACTTATTCCAAGGAAAACCCACAAAAACATACTTCAAATTCTCATGTTTTACTTTTTCTTAATAAGTGTGATTTTTTTATTTTCCCTTATAATTTGGGACGGAGGGAGTACTTTTAATGTTGATAAAAACAACTTTTTAAAGCCACTAGGTTTGGTCTAGTGGTGAGAGGTTTGGGTAGTATGTTATAGGTCATGGGATCGATCCCTAGCTCATTGTAAACAAAACAAAAAAAAACAACTTTTTACACTTTCAATGCATTGAATGCACGAGTTTTAAGACAAAATTTCCTTATTTATGTGTTTAACTAGTGCACCGGGTGCACTATTTAACATTTTCCTTATTTTATTAGCACTTAACATGTTAACTTAAAAGCATAGCACTTAACATGTTAACTTAAAAGCATATTTTATTTACACATTACTCCAATACGTCAAAGAAGTAACATTTTACACCCGGCAGACTCCAACAAATTTTTTGCAAAATACTCTCTCGACTCTGCAAGAAATATAGCCACTGGAGTTGCTCTAATATAATACCCACAGTATATTCAACATTGGGAAATTTTGTACTCTCTCCGTATTATAATATATGTCGTTTTGACACTTTTACACAGAAAGTTAATAAATATTGTATGTAAAAGAGAGATTATGAGTTGATTTACAAAATTGTCCTTCATTTATGATATGGAAAAAATAAATTGAAGAATTAAAAGAAGAGAGAGTAATAAATAGTTAAGGGTATAATAGGAAAAATAACATTAAATGCTTCATTGGTAATATAAAACGACATATATTGTGGTACAAATTTTTTTCCCAAAGTGACATATATTGTGGTACGGAGGGAGTACATATAAAGAAATTTTGTTCCAATATAAATTTTGTACATATTACAACAAGTTTTAAATTAAGTTTATGATGCGGTCGGAAGCGAGAGGAATAGTAAGCGTCAATCCTATAACAAGAACACATGTTTGCAAGCGACAAACCTGTCAGATAAAGCTCTGGAATCCACTAGAAAGAGTAATTAATTTGAAATTCACTAAACTTGGGAAAAATCTCTATAATTTTATTGAATGAAAAAGTTTTGCTTTAGTAATCAAATTCTTTATTGTTTGCTTGATTGCTACTTTTTGCTCTTCCTTTAGTCTTGCCTCATCCCGACTCTTTTCTTCTTTAAGAGCTCGATTTTTCTCCTCTATACGGATGTAAAGCTGTCAAAATGGGCTAGCCCGAACGGGCCGGCCCGCCAAACCCGATTTTTTTTCGGGCTTGGGCCTTAAAAATCTTATCTCGAATTGTTTTCGGGTTTTTTAGCCCGGCCCAATAAAGCCAGAATGGGCCGCGGGCGGCCCGCAAGCCCGAATAAATTATAATTAAAAATAATATAAATAATTTGTTTTGGATGATTTGAACTTAGTTTGTACTATCAGAGTTTCTTTTGCCGCCCTACGAGTTTCTCAAATATCATTCGCTACTTATGTAGCGGATGGTTTTTTTCCTCAAATTTCTCATTTTCACTACTTAAGTCGCGGGTGAGTAAACATAGGGCACCCGAGAAACTCATAGATAGCGGATGAGTAAAAATAGGGTGCGCGAGAAACTCTTACGTAGAGGATGAGTAAAGATAGGGTGCGCGAGAAACTCTTACGTAGAGGATGACTATGAAAGTTAGGGTTTTAAATTTGTAGTGAAGGGTTTGAATTTTCGGTGAAGGAGTTCAATTTCTGGGCAGTGAGGTGTTCGATGTTCTGAGATTGTAGTGAAGGGTTCAATTTTGAGCGGTGAAGGTGGGTTCAAGTTTTACGAATATGGTTCGGAGAGTTCAATTTTGACGAAGGTGCAGTGCAGTGAAGAAGTCAATCGTTTGCAGTGAAGAAATCGTTGCGACGGATGCTCTCAGGAAAAGATTCACATAACACCACTTAGGAAATTATCAAACACCTAATATGCATCTAAGGATATGAACAATTTGGTCTGTATCATAAGTTATCCTATTTCTTTGGTCTAATAATGATAATAATGATAAAAAAAAAAACATAGAAATAACAACAGAAATTGAAATGTTCAACAAAAAAAACACACAAATTGAAAACTCACTACAAATAAAATAAAAAGTTAGGGTTTAAAGTTTACATACATGAATGAGTGAAGGGAATGGTTCGTCTCTTAATTCTTCTTGAATTGTCCCCGCTTAGAGGAGCAGGACCCCCAGGTTTGCAGCGAAGGGAACGGTTCATTCTTTCAAGTTTGAGTGAAGCAGTTTAATTTCTATGAAAGTTAGGGTTTCAAGCTTTACCAATTTCGAAGGTGATGAAGGGTTCAAATGTGATGAAGGTGCAGTGAAAAAGGTGATGAATTGCAGTGAAGAAGAAGAAGAAGAAGATTGTTGTGTATTGAACTTCCACGAAGAAGAAGGGTTCAGTTTGTTTCTAGAAACTTTCTATGTATCGTTAATTTCTTTCTTTTTTGTTTTTGATTCATCGTATTTATTAATTTTTAACATTGTTAGTTTTGTTTTTTTTATTTTAAAAAAAATTGGGATTTTTCTTTGACAAAAAAAAAAAATCTTTTTTTAATATTAAGGGACTGGGTTCGATTCCCGTGTGCCACACATTATAATTTAATTTGTCAAAAATAAATATACTTCTTAGGACAGGTGAGGGAAGTCTGGCTTAACAAAGAAGGTTTCTTAAGTCTGTTAAACGACAACCGATTTGATATTATTTTTTTATTCTCTATTAAGTCAGTTGAAACCACAACCGACCTAAAAAGGTTGAACTTATTTACGGAATTGCCACCGCGCGTGTTCTTAAGTCACGTGGCGACGCTAACTGACCTAAGAAGTTTTCTATAAAGTGTTTTTTCCACTAGTGAAACTTGTAAGTAGCGGATGAGTAAAAATAGGGCGCGCGAGAAACTCATAAGTAGCGGATGACTAAAAATAAGGCGCGCGAGAAAATCATAGATAGCGGATGAGTAAAAATACGACGCTTGACCAACTCGTATAAGTAGCGGGTGAGTAAAAATATGGCGCGAAAAACTCGAAGGTAGCGGATGAGTAAAAATAGGGCGTGCGAGAAACTCGTAGGTAGTAGATGAGTAAAAATAGGGCGCGCGAGAAACTTGTAAATAGCTGATGAATAAAAATACGGCACGCGAGAATTATTATTATTATTATTATTATTATTATTATTATTATATATATATATATATATATATATATATATATATATATATAATATAGGAGTATAATATAATATAAGTAGCGGATGAGTAAAAATAGGACGCGCGAGAATTATTAATCATATTTATAATATTGAGTTTGAGCACTAAAAGTAAAATAAAAAATAATACGGGCCGAGTTCGGGCACTAATTTTGATAGCCCGTTTTTTATCCGGGCTTTTTAGTCCGACACGACGAAGCCCGAACCCCGACCGGGTTGGCCCGAAATGGGTCGGGCCGCCTGTTTTGACAGCTCTACATGGATGACAATTGGTAGGGTACTATAGTACCCATCCCCATACCCGCGTGGGTAACAACTTTTGTACCTGTACTCATGCTCTATGGGTACTTAGGTACCGGTACCTGTTATTCGTATTTTTGCTAAAAAAAAGATTGATCAATTATAAACTATCATATTATTTTAATAAAATCCAAAAAAATTTAAAGATTTTAATGTTGACTCATGAAAATTATAAACAAAATTATTGCTAATCTCATACTAAAAGTTCATATCTTTGTTGATATATTCACATTGTGTTTGCATTATGTTATAAAAAAAACATTTTTATTAAAAATGTGTAATAGTGTTCTATTTTCTATATATATATATATCATATGGGTATGGGGCGGGGTGGGTACTAAGGTACCCGTGCTCATACCCAAAATGCGGGTTTTTACCCTACCCTTTTTTGGTATTTTTTGTGGGTACCCATTGGACATGAGTCAAATTGACATCCCTACTCCTCTAACTTGAGATACAACTCCCTCTATTTTGTTGCACGTTCTAAGCTTCTAAAAATAAGGGCTCAACCTTGAGTTACCCTTGAT
This sequence comes from Trifolium pratense, assembly GCF_020283565.1. NCBI lineage: Eukaryota > Viridiplantae > Streptophyta > Magnoliopsida > Fabales > Fabaceae > Trifolium > Trifolium pratense. The sequence continues at coordinate 44,057,663 of NC_060062.1, read as the reverse complement.
CTTGCGGTCTGCATTGGCACGATAGACCGGTTGCCTTCATCATCATAGTTCTTCTTTTTCATTATGCTTAGTTGATGAAAAAGGTGAGTGTAACTGTGAATCCTTTGATGAGTAAGTTGTGCACATGTTGTTAGCATTCGGCGTCAAGTTTAAACCCGTTGCAACAGCTTCAATATCAACAATACGTGTGTAGGATTTATTCTTTGTAGTAACACCGGCTTCAATATCAACAACAAATTTTATTGAGTTTAACTCTTCATTATCACCGGTTTTCTGCATTTCATGGTTCTCATTCTCGTTTTCAGGCAAATCAGTATTCATGTTTGTTGTTTTGGCCGTAAAAATAGTGTCTCATGACCATTCTCAACAAACAAATTGATTTCAGTACATTCTTTTACCTCATCTTCCTTTGCTTCAAACTTAGCCATTGTGAGTTTAGAAGCAACGTGACCTTTACCCCTATGATGTTGTCGAAAGTTGTTGATGGTGATGTTTTTGGCGTTGTTGTTCAATTGAATTGCTAACGCCTGTATTTATACATTCAAAGCAGTTAGGGCCGTGGTAAATCCCTTAAGGTCTGCCCTGGTTATTGGTTGATCTCTCATGGCTGTTCAAGTTAAGGAGAAACTCTGATACCAGCTAACGCAGTCGAAAGCGGGAAGGAATAACAAGCGCTGTTCCTATAACAAGAACGCAGGTTTGCAAGCGATAAACCTGTCAGATAAAGCTTTGGAATCTTATACCACATCAATGTTGAATTCTTCCCATCTATCATTGCATTTGCAGCAAAAAGATCATCAATTGCATCAAGAACCATGTTTGCAAGATTAAATGTACATCTAAAGGCAATCTGAAAGCTCATCTTTTGTCACTACCCTTCCTATTGATCGGAGCTCCGCCGCCATGGCACCACCTGTCGCCGGAATGTATTCAAACACAACATAAGACATAAGTTATCTACAAAACTCATTTCTAGCCCAAATAGAAGGAACAAGTTCCTATCACCATTGTTGAGATTCTTAGAAATAAAAAGGAAGGTCAAGGTGATTAGGTGAAGTTCTAGCCTATATACTCCTAATCTTGAAGTGAAGAACACCACTACCTCCATTGAAATCCTTAGGATGAAAGAATCACATATTGAAAAAGAAAAAAGAAAGACAATATCAAGTTTACCTTCACTTTGGTCGTTCTAGTCCCTCAACGTTCACATTTGTCGTCATTTTAGTCCCTCAACGTTCATCTTTCTTTTTTGTCTAGTTTACCTTCAATTTGGTCAGTGACTACGTGACATAAGTTTTTGAAAGACAAATTACATGTCATAGTCAGCATAGTCAACAAAGTCTCCAACTCAGCAACAATAAACGGTTTAGTGACAAAACTTAACGTCAAGGACTACTATGACTAACGGAAGTTAAATTCATGGGCTTTTAAATGTTTTTTGATGATTCAGGGACTATTAGGACAGCGGGCGACTCTTTCGGCGACTAAAATGGTTGTTTACTCAAATTGTGGGACCTTTTTCAGAGCTGGATGAGCTTTTTGACTATTGACTATAAATGATTGATCGATATCCAGAGTCAGTAGTTAGTCCCTTGTATTGTAATCACCCATTTTCTTGTCTCGTAACAGATCCATATCCATGCCTCCTTCTTCGTCAACTTCAACATCCAATCCCCAATGGTTATACGACGTGTTCATCAGTTTCAAGGGGGAAAGACACTCGTGGGTCGTGGCAATTTCGTTTCTCATCTCAATGCAGCACTCTCTAATACTGGAATCAACACTTTTCTTGATGACGAGGAGCTTAGAAAGGGAAAAAAGCTTGGACCAGAATTATTGCGAGCAATACAAGGTTCTCAGATATCCATTGTTGTTTTCTCCCCTAACTACGTTCATTCTAATTGGTATCTTGATGAACTTGTACAAGTCATGAAATGTAGCGAAAATATACGGCAGAGGAAACTTTTAAAAAGATATACCAGCGCCAAACAGGAGAAGATCGACAAAAGGAAGCACTAAAGAGTGCTTCCTATTTTCTGGTTGGGATATGAAAAATTACAGGTATAATATATGTCATATCTATTATGTTTTGGTTATATTTTATTTAGAGTAACAAATTGTTCTTTATATTTTACTTTTTTTTTTGGTATTAACCACTGATTATAAATTAAGTTTCTAATTTTTAATAACAACTTAATTAATTATCAATTTAGTCCATATGTTTATCCACTTATTATCAATTTAGTGGTTAACTTTTTTGAAATACTCATGAAATCAGCGATTTATTTGAGAGTGCCCTACATAATTAGAGACTGATTTGATGATTTATTCATTTTATTCAGCGATTTATAATACTGTCCATGGCTTTGTGCTATACATACAGATTACTTGAACTTGATATATTAAGGGTGTGTTGAGTTGACTTGATTGGAAATTGAGTAAATGTCCTTTAATGATCTGGAGTACTATTTTTTAAGCTTCTAATCTTTCTTTTCTTCTTTTTTTCTATTTTTTTTGGTTACATCTTCTAATCTTTCTTTATTTATGACTTCATTTGAAAAATATTTATTGTTGCAGTAATGAAAACAGTGTTGTGAAGGAAATTGTTGACCAAGTTGTGAAAAAACTTGAAAAAAGACACTTAACTATCCCAGATTTTCCAGTTGGACTGGAATCCCACACGGAACAGTTGATTCAGTTTTTAAGACAAAATACAAGAGGAGTTCGTTTATTAGGGATTTGGGGAATGGGGGGGATTGGCAAAAGCACCATTGCCAAAGCTGTCTACAATAATCTTTGTTATGAATTTGAAGAACAAAGCTTCCTTGCTAATATTAGAGAAGTTTGGGAGAAAGATAGCGGCCGAATCGGTTTACAAGAACAACTTCTTTCAGATATCCTCAAAACAAGAAGGATAAAGGTGCATAGTCTTGAGTGGGGAAAAGCTATGATCAAGGAACGACTTTGCACAAAACGGGCACTTGTTGTACTTGATGATGTTAGTGAGTTTGAGCAATTCAGTGCACTGTGCGGAAATAGAAATGGGATTGGTCCGGATAGTATAATAATCATCACAACAAGAGATGTTCGTCTACTAGATATTCTTGGAGTTGACTTTATTTATGAAGCCGATGGATTGGATCTAGATGAGTCCCTTGAGCTTCTTAGTTGGCATGCTTTTAGGGAGGCAAGTCCAACAAAAGGCTTCCTTATTCTCTCAAGAGATGTAGTTGCCTATTGTGGCGGACTACCACTAGCTCTTGAAGTCCTTGGATCTTACTTATTCATGAGAAGAAAACAAGAGTGGCACAGTGTATTATCAAAGCTAAAAAAGATACCCAATAATCAAATACACGATAAACTAAAAATAAGCTTCAATGGTTTAAGGGATCGTATGGAGAAGGATATATTTCTTGATATCTGTTGTTTCTTTATCGGTGAGGATAGAGCTTATGTTACACAGATACTAAATGGTTGTGGACTTCATGCTGATATTGGCTTAACAGTGCTGATAGAGAGAAGCCTCATAAAAGTTGAAAAGAATAATAAGCTTGGAATGCATGATTTGCTACGAGACATGGGAAGAGAAATTGTTCGTGAAAGTTCACCTGAGGAGCCTGAGAAGCGTAGTCGATTGTGGTGTCATGAAGATGTAGTTGATGTATTGACCGACCATACTGTAAGAATTTCTCTACATCGTTTTTTGTTTTTTTGTTATCAACTTTCACGAACATTGAAGATAAAAATCCATGTTTTTTAATTTTTTTCGTTTTACTTTCCCCGTCAATTGGCTGAAAATAGTGGGATTCATCATCTTACACATGTTTGTCTTTGTTATAGATGCAATATCAAAAACCATTTGTGTGTGTCTCTTCTCCTATATACAACTTAGCCTTCGGCATTCCTTTCTATTGTTTTGTACATAGGCTATTATATTTTCCATGTTAAAAATCTAATATAATTTCCCATTCACGTGTCTTCGTGTAACAACTCATGTTTTTGGAAAAGTTTGTTCATGAGAATCATGTCATTTTAAATATGAATGGGTTAACCTGCAGCTTTATGTGTTGCTCTTTAGTTTCTAAACAACAAATTTAAGTTTCCTTTTTATTTTATGGTCTTTCTGTCACAGGGACAAAAGCCATTGAAGGATTGGTAATGAAGTTTCAAAGGACCAGTAGCGTTTGCTTCGATACAATTGCTTTTGAGAAAATGAAGAGATTGAGGTTGTTGCAACTTGATCATGTACAACTCAACGGAGATTATGAGTGTTTTCCGAAGCACCTGAGATGGCTGTCTTGGCACGGATTTCCTTTAAAATACACACCGGAAAACTTATATCAGAAAAATCTTGTTGCTATGGACTTGAGACACAATAATCTTACAAAAGTTTGGAAGAAGCCTCAGGTACATATGTCAAGTGATTTTCTTTTTAAAACCAATGGTTAATGGGAATAGTTATTTTGCCACTGTTTCGTTTTGCATCTTATTCTCTAATCTTTATTTAAAACATTTATTTTCTTGTAGTTGCTAGAGGGACTGAAGATCCTAAATCTTAGTCATTCAATGTACTTGACAAACACCCCAGACTTTTCAAAATTACCAAACCTAGAAAAACTCATTATGAAGGATTGTCAAAGTTTGTCTGAAGTACACTCGTCCATTGGAGTTCTCAAGAATATTCTTCTGATAAATTTGAAGGATTGTACAAGTCTTGGCAATCTTCCTATAGAGATATATAACTTGGCATCAGTTCAAACTCTGATCCTTTCTGGTTGTTCAAAGATTGACAAATTGGAAGAAGATATAGGGAAAATGGAATCCTTGACAACTCTAATTGCAAAAGATACTGGTGTCAAACAAGTTCCAGTTTCGATAGTTAGATCAAAAAACATTAGATATATATCCCTATGTGGATATGAAGGATTATCACGTGATATTTTTCCTTCTATCATTAGATCTTGGATGTCACCAACAATGAATTCCTTAGCACATATTCCCCCTTTTGGTGGCATGTCAACGTCTCTTGTTTCCTTGAATGTAGATAGTGGAAATATGGGTTTGGTCTATCAATCACCATTACTTGGCAGCGGTTCAAAACTTAGAAGTGTTTCGGTACAATGTGACTCAGAGATTCAACTAAAACAAGAATTAAGAAGATTTCTTGATGATCTATATGGTGCAGGTCTTACTGAAGTGGGAGCATCACATGCCTCACAAATTTCGGATCTTTCCTTGAGATCCCTTTTGTTTGGGATCGGAAGTTGCCACATGTTCATTGATATTCTTGGGAAGAACTTATCACAGGTTCCTTCTCTATCCTCCCACCTTTACTGATATATATAATTACTTAAAAAGAACATAGAATTACTTTCCAATAGCAATGTTTTCCTTCAAATGGTAAAATCAGAAACAGATATAAATGATAAGGTCAGACGCTTAATATACACATGAGACATGCTTAACTTTAAAAGGATAGTTGAACAAGAATCACTAGTTCAACAATTGTTTTTTTTAAGTATTTTTAGTTTATAAATACAATCTAACTAGAATTAGGTAACTAGATAATATTTCACAAATACTGAGTTTTAAAAGTGTATTTATATGTTGTTTTTTTACCCTCTACATTAGTTGAATCCATGAAGAAGTGATTACTTTCTAGAATTGACTGTGTATGAAAAGGAGACAAATTAGTCTACATAATTGAAAACAAACTATTCCTAATGTTTGAATAGAAAGTAGCTGGAAGGCATAAAATGATTGTATTTTTAAGATGTTGATACTAGGCCTTATATATTTATCAGACACTCTATAAGAAGGAAATAAAATTAGCAGTAATCCGCAACCTGAGCTAGTTAGTGAAAAATCTTTTGTTTAGATTGTTAAGATCCTAGAACCGTGAGAGACTTTGTAGACAAACATATATCTGTTACAGTTGTACTGTAAAGCCGAATTGTACGAAAGCGGAAATGAACTATATGAACAGAACTTTATTGCTTGTTTGTTTTCTTTAGATCAGTTTCTGTGTATATATTTTTTTGCGTGGTACACTATTTTGACACTACAGCACTAAATGTCCATTTTCACATCATAATTAGAATTGTATAAATAACTAAGCATATGTTCATGATCCAGGGATTGTCAGATTACGATTCTAGAGATTCGTTTCTTCCGGGCGACAATTATCCCTCATGGTTAGCCTATAAATGTGAAGGACCTTCAGTACCTCTTCAAGTGCCCGAGAACTGTGATTTATCCATGAAGGGAATAACTTTATGTGTTATTTATTCATCAACACATGAAAACCTAACAACTGAATGTCTCCCTAGTCTCTTGATCATTAATTACACAAAATTCACTATCCAGATTTACAAGCAAGACACGGTAAGGTCATTCAATGGTGAAGATTGGCAAGGTATAATATCAAATTTAGGAGTTGGTGATAACTTGGAGATTTTTGTAGCTATTGGGCATGGATTTACTGTTAAGGAGACGGCTGTCTATCTAGTATATGACCAGTCAAATGCTATGGAAATTGAGCAATCAAATACTATGAAAGTTGTCCCATCAACTGATGTGCAAATGGAGCCATCAACTGAAGTGAAAGTACAACCATCACCTAATGTGAAAACGGCGCCATCAGCTGAAGTGGAAGTACAGTCATCACCTGATGTGAAAATGGAACCATCACTTGTTGTAGAGAATGAACAATTCCCGAACACAGATAGAAAAATCTTTACAAGATTTGCTAAGAGAGTGGGAGAATGTTTATGCTTGAACCAGAATTGAAACCTCAGCAATTTTTTATTGGGCATGACTATTGTGTAATATGGAAATCCCTTTTATGTGTTTGTAATATTTTTCAGGGAGGGAGAATGGAAAAAGCTTTGGCATTAATTTGATTGATCGCAGGATCCTGATTTTCTTCTCTCCTTTGGTCTTGAATGTCATCCACAAAAAATCCCATGTCATGCGTTCAATCCAACAGTTTTTTAGCATCACACACCGACTGAAGTCAATAAATATATGAAATATTATCTCGATTTATATGACATGAGACGATACATCTATATATCATAATCCCATACAATAAATATAAAGAAGATTCTATATATTTTCAACAACACTAATTGAAAAAAACTTCAGAACTACATTAATTGAAAGTTGAAACAAACAACACCACATAGATCCCATCTGTGTATATAAAACATAAGCATTGTCTTATCCTCTATCCCAGAATAATATTACAAAACACATGCAATGTATTAGGACAATATAGGTCTGTCCAATCAAAAATTGTTGCAATCTCTATTCTGGTTCAAGCATAAACATTCTCTCATTGTCTTTCTAAATCTTATAAAGATTTTTCTATTTTTCTTCGCTAATGGCTCATTCTTCGCAATAAGTGATGGTTCTATTTTAGGTGATGGCTGCACTTTCACTTCATGTAATGGCTCCATTTTTGCATTTGTAGATGGCTCAATTCCCATATCATTTGACTGATCATTTATTAGATAGACAGCGGTTTCCTTAACCGTCAATCCATGCCCAATAGCTACAAAGATCTCCACATTGTCACCAACTCCTAAATTTGATACTACGCCTTGCCAATCTTCATCATTAAATGACATTATTGTATCTTGCTTGTATATTTGGATAGTGAATTTTGCGTAATTAATGATGAAGACACTAATGAAGCATTCAATTGCCAGGTTTTCAAGTGCTGATGAATAAAGAACACATAAAGCTATTCCCTTCATACCACAATCACTATCCTCAGGCACTTGGAAAAGTACCGAAGGTCCTTCGCATTTATAAGCTAGCCAAGAAGGATAATTGTCACCCGGAAGGAAAGAATCACTAGAATTGGTTCTCAATCCCTGTATCATGATTCATGAACATATGCTTATAGTAGTTATTTATTTATGTAATTCTAATTATGCTATGCAAAATAGACATTTTCTGCCAGTTATTTTGTCAAACTAGTGTACCACATACACAGACTAATGTTACTTCACTTCTATTATTTTCTATACAAAACATGAAACTTCTCATAAATGCATAGTATTGTCGAAAATTTAGCTCCTCCGATGCTCAATTTCTTACTTTTGAACCTTTATTCTCAATGTTAGTTTATCGTAAATATCATTTCTCAAAGCCTGGGACCTTTTAATTTTCAACATTACCAGCATTTAAAATATCACATTCTAATTCATTAAAAGATAAAAAATTACTATCCCCTCTGCCTCCACGCAAGCACAGGTTTATATCTAGCTTATATTAGTTTATCTGCTATTTTATTTAATTTGAAAAAAATAGAAAAGTTCATTCCATGTTCTCTTAATACTAATAAATGAGTAAAGTTGAGAGGATAAAGAAGGAACCTGTGATAAGCTGTTCCTAATAGTGTTGATGACTATTTGGGAACTTCCCATTCCAAACAAAAGTGATCTCAAAGAAAGATTTGAGATTTGTGGTCCATGTGATGTTGTTTCCGACGCAGTTAAATTCACATCATATAGATCATCAACAAATTTTTTAAATTCTTGTGTCAGTTGAATCTCTGAGTGGCATTGAACCAAAACACTTCTAAGTTTTGAAAGGATGGTAATCGTTGGCGTTTGAATTTGAGAGCTCATATTATTACTCTCTACTATATCCAAGGAAACTAGAGACAATGAATTTCCTCCAAATGCAGAAATATGGGGTAGGAAATTTTTGGCTGGAGACATCCATGACTGAATGAGAGAAGGAAAAATATCACGCGATAATCCTTCATATCCACATAGAGATATATATCCAATGCTTTGTAATCTTACTATTGAAAATGGTACTTGTTTGACACCAGTATTTGCTGCAATTAGAGTTGTCAAGGATTCCATTTGCACTATATCTTCTTCCAATTTGTCAATCTTTGAACAACCAGAAAGAATGAGAGTTTTCACTGATATCAATCGATACACCTCTCTCGGGAGATTGTCAAGACTTGTACAGTCCCTCAAATTTATCAGAAGGAGGTTCTTGAGATCTCCGATGGACGGGTGTATCTCTGACAAACTTTGGCAATCCTCCATAATTAACTTTTCTAGATTCGGTATTTTTGAAAAGTCAGGGGTGCTTTTCAAGTGCCTGGAATGACTGAGATTGAGAATTTTTAGCTTCTCCAACATCTGCAACAAAATAATGTTTTAGAAGAAAAATAAGAGTTGAAAATGAGAAATGAAAAGGTGGCAACAGATCTTATTGTCACCATCCTTTGAGTTTAAAGGCATATGTTATTATACCTTGGTCTCCTGCCAAACTTGTCTAACATTGCTATATTTTAATTCTAAAACAACTAGATTTCCTTGATCAAAGTCATTCGGTATAAATTTGAAGGTGAACCGTTGCCAATCAACCCATCTCAGTTGTTTGGAAATTAACCCATAATCTCCGATAAGGTCAACACAATCAAATTTTAAAAGCCTCAGTTTTTTCATCTCCTGGAAAGCATTAGTACTGAAGCTAACTTTTCCTGTTCTTTGCAACTTCAAAATCAATCCCTCAACCGTTTCTGTTCCCTGCATGTGAAGTAGAGAAATCTGAGAAAATTAAGGGCAAATGTTTATCATTTCCCTTGATTACTAGAAAGCTAGGTAGCACAGACACTTCATATTGAGGGTGTGTCTTGTATCCAACAATCACTGGGGTGTCAGACAATGCTGACACATGTGATTATATTCAATTATATTTTATTTTTTAAAATTTATTACCAATGTCGACATGTTAATGTAAGATGTTGTGTTTGGTGTCCATGTTTATGTTAATACTTCATAGCTACAAAGTAATGCATATATGTATATAACAGCAGAGATGCAACAGCCTAAGCATATTTGTAATAGACATGAGAATGCAAACCATGCATCCAAACCATTTCAGCCAACAATTAGTGAAAAGAAACAAACAAAGAGTGTTATAATCTCAAAAAGTTCTTACAGTATTTTTTGACAAAACATCCAGCACATCCTCACGAAACCACAGTCGGCTATGCTTTGCAGGCTCTTTTGCTGAACTTTCACCAACAATTGCTCTTCCCATGTCTCGTAGCAAATCATGCATCCAAAGCTTGTTATTCTTTTCAACTTTTACAAGGCTGCGCTCTATGAGGACAGCTATTCCAATATCCGCATGAAGTCCACAACCATTAAGTATCGCCGTAACATCAGCTCTATTCTTTCCAATGAAGAAACAACATATGTCAAGAAATATATCCTTTTCTGTATGATCTTCTAAACAATCGTAGCTAATTCTCAGTTTCTCTTGCACTTGATCATTGGGAATTTTCTCTAATTTTGACAGTGCACTTTTCCATTCTTGTTTTGTTCTCTCAGATAAATAAGATCCAAGGACTTCAAGAGCCAGTGGTAATCCTCCACAATAAGCAACTACTTTTCTAGAGAGTTTTGTAAAATCTTCTCTAGGATTTGGTTGTCGAAAAGCATGCCAACTGAAAAGTTCAAGGGACTGTATTTTGTCCATTTCCGTCATTGTGAAGACATGGTCAGCACCAAGTGAATTGAGAAGGCGTAGATCTCTAGTTGTAATAATCAATACACTTTGAGAACCAAACATCTTAGGATTTGCACACAGGGCTTTCAATTGTTCAGACTTGGTCACATCATCAAGTACGACCAAAGCCTTTTGCCCCCGAAGTCTTGACTCAATCTTAGTTATCCCCAACGCAATGCTGTGAATCTTCTGTTTTATTTGGAGGAGATCTGAAAGAAGTTGTTCTTGTAAATGAATAATCCCTCTATTATTATTATCACAAACTTCTCTAATACTTTCAACGAAACTTGTTCTGCCCTTGAATTTAAAATGGATTTGATTGTAGATAGCTTTGGCCATAGTTGTTTTTCCGGATCCACCCATTCCCCATATCCCTATCATACAGGCTTTGCTTGATTGATCATCAATAAAATTGGTCACTTTTTGTACCCGGGATTCCAATCCAACCGGAAATTTAGTAATTGACATCGATGTCATGACATTAATTTCTTTCAAAATGTCCTTAACAATTTTCTTCACCAGTTCACCGTCATTCCTTTGGTAACAATAATAATAATAGTTATAAACACAAAGAATAAGCATAAATTATGAAATAATCTCAACTCAACATTAATAATTAGCTTCATGTTCTTGAATAAGTATTGATCGATTTACCTGATAGTCTTGGAATCCCAACCGGCTAGATTTGCAACATCATTGAGTGCCGTCCTCCACTTGGACATGCAAACTTCTTTTTTTCTTGCTGTAACTTGCAAGATTTTTCCAAATTCACCAGTCTGCTTACGGACAAACGTCGGGTCAACATAGTAAAATACGGGTAAAACCAGCTGGCCATAAGTTTTTTGGCAGTCCATGATGTGTACCAGTTCGTTAAGACACCAGCTAGATCCTGCATAGTTCGGTGAGAGAACCACAATAGATATCTTAGACCCTTCTATTGCTCTCTCTAGTTCTGCTCCCAGCTTATTTCCTTTTCTAAGCTTCTCATCGTCAAGAAAAGTGTGGATTCCCGCGTTTGAGAGTCCAGCATAGAGATGAGAAACAAAGGTCTGACGAGTATCTTTTCCTCTGAAACTTATGAACACGTCATAGATCCATGGATGATCTGAGGAGGAAGACATTGTTTGGATCAAAATTTCAATCTAAGTCAACGATTATTACAAGACAAAGCACAAATGCTGAACAAACAAAGACTAATATGATATATGAGATACTATCAAAATTCAAAACATCTTTGGTACTATATGTTTGTTGAGTTTACTACTCAGGTTGACTATAAAGTAAGTAAATAAATTAAAAATGTAGATCACCATCACTAGTGATCTAGTAAATCAGTAAACTTTTGTCTCAGTTTTAAAACAGGAATGTTGGTTAAAGTTTTAGGAAAATGTTAACCGGTGCTTCCGGGGCACTAGTTAAGGTAACTAAAGATAGTAATATTATCTTGAAAACTTGTGAAGTCAGCATTTAAAAGTTTAAATTTTTGTTTTTTCAATGCAATTTTTTTCTTTTTAGTTGCTTAACTAGTGCTCCGGGGGCCTTAGTTAGCATGATCCAAAGTTTTAATACTCATTGTCACACTAAATTAAAGAGGCGGCTGTCTATTTAGTATACGAGACCCAGTCAAATACAAAGACTATTCTCACTCAAACAATAATTTGCCTTTTGCAACTGAACGCGCTTGTCTTCGGTCGATACTACTTCATTTTTTACTGGATTATTTTACGCATAAAAATGCCAAAATAACCTAGTGCCAAAAAACCATTGTTTAGTAGTAACTCGTTCCTACTTCCATGTTTTGGAACTTAAAACATTCTGGTTCTTGCTAACACTACCACACCAGTACACATTTTCGGCATTTTTTAATCAAATTTATCAACATAATGTTTACTAAAAAATAAATGATATCATTAAAATGTTTATACGCGGTGTTTAGGAAAAAACTGTTTACGCGGTGTTTGAGAAATTTAGTTAAGAGTGTGCTTAATTTTCTTGATTTAATTAATGGAAAACATGAGTTAAGTTTACTATATTACCCCTTTTGAAAAATGTGAAAGTGTAAAAATGAAATAAATGCCTAAAAAAAATATAATTAAATAAGAGTATATTAGGAATAGTAATATTAACTAGTTTAAAAGTAGTTAATTTTTGTTTATAATAATGACCAAAATTTGAAGTTTTTTTGCTTATAACTATGACCAGAAAGAGTATTTACACTAAATATGAGTGAATGTATGATTTTTAAATGTAAAGAATGCATTTATGTGTTTTGTAAAGAAAAAAATACCCTAAAGTTTTGTAAAAATAAGAAATGTAGAAAATTATAACTTTAGAGAATCCAAATCCATAAAAAAAAAATGTATTTAAGCCTAAATTCAAATATCTCTCCTATTTAATTTTCATTGGAGGAGGTTTAGTCCACATCTCAACCACTCATTTTTTAAATAAAAAAAAAATTAAGAATGTAATGTTAGTTAAATGTAAGAGTGACATTTCACTCGATGAAAATGTATGGGAGAGATCTTCTAAGGTTTCTTCTTAATTATAAGTCTCATTTAAAATTTTTAGACACATTTATTATTAATTTTTTAAACATAACCTTACTTTGCATTGAAATTTGAAAAGTCAACTACAAATATATTTTTTCACCAAAAACAATTTAATAATTATAATACATAAAAAGTACACATTAATTACACTATCAATTTTTCTTACCATGCGTGAAAAAAGTCAATAGAGGTTTATAATCTATATATATAATTCCTAGATAGTTCTCCTACTATCCATCTTAACCCTAATCCACATCACCCACTTACATCCAATTAAATCACACAATAATGTCACATCACTTCCTTATATTATATCATTCTCATCTCTATTTTTTTTTATATTATATCAATCTCATAATAAATAATAAAGAATTATGTTTCTCCAATTATCCAAAAGTTGATGTCACAAGATCTCATCTCTATTTTTTTCATAGAAACAACAAAGAGTTTATAATTTAGTCACACAGAAAAATACGAAGAGTATATACATTATTGACTTAATTACATTATAATTGTAGAGAAAAGTGAATGTTATGCAAAAAGTTAGGTTATGAGATTGAAATATATAACCATTATCATTATCATATTTCATTCAATTTTGATGGTCCCTACTCATTCTCTATACATATATGTATATATAATAAGTATAACAGTTACTTCTTTATCCATGCATACATTTCTATTGAGTTTGGTTTTTAATTAAAAAAAATCACTCTTTCAAACCATAGCTCCTATCTACCCTCATGTATCTGCTATAGTAGCTGGAAAAGCAAATCTAAAGTTGAAAGTTCGAATTGTTCATGTGTGGAATGTAACAGACAAATACAAACCAAACTGAGGTTACGTCTATGAATATTTTTTTTGAAGAAGATTACGTCTATGAATATATCGTTTGTTGATGAAAAGGTGATGTACTATCTTTATATACTTATCACATTTTCACAAAATCTCTATTGATGTTTTTTCATTATTATTGACTTTTTCCCTTTTTTTACTTTGATCATCCAGTGTGATAAGATTCTTGCTACTTTGGGAAAGAGTTTGGTTTCAAAGATAAAAAAATTGGTTGAAGAAGGATCAACATATAAGGTTGAAAATATATTGTTTGGAGGAAGTGATAAGTACATCACTTTTATTATTATTATTATTATTATTATTATTATTATTATTATTATTATTATTATTTTCATTTTCACAACACTTATTGTTACAATTTATACGAATAATTTTTCAACATCATAATATCAAATACCACATAACACCTGTGCATCGCACGGGTGTGGGACTAGTAAGGAATGGAGAAGGAATAATATTCACCAACTCTTGGACCATTTTAAAATTTGATTTGATTTCAAAGGAAGGTTGTTTGACTTTGATTGATGGTTGTTGTTATTCTGGTGACAGAAAGTTGATTATATTCGTTATTATTCATTTAATTATCTTTATGCATGTTTCATGTTATATTCATAGGTAGACATATTTATGAATTGTTCACAAGAATTAATTGACTAGTGACATAACTTTTAATAGGAATGGCAGGAAAACTTAAACCCGATAGACCCACTCGAACCCAAACTCAAGTCAACGGGCGAAACTCGAGTTGACTGAGTTTGAGTTTGGGTTCAGGTGACACCCGGAAATATGGGTGTGGGTAGTATCAAACCCACACCCGAAACCCGAACACTCCCCCGAATATATGTTAAATTACATAATTAACTCTATGTATATATACGTATAAAATTAGGGTTTTTCACTCATTTCTTCACACACGACACAACCTCCTTTTTCTTGAAAGAACTTAATTTTAATTGTAATTTAATTTATTGAAACTCTATTTTGGAATGCTTGTGTTTGAATTTCCTTGGAAGACCTTAATTTTAATTGTAATTTAATTTCTTGAAAGTCTATTTTGAAGACTATGTTACCAAACTATGTTATTATTGTATTGTCATTTGCAAACTATGTTATTACTATTTTGACATTTCCGAACTATAATACCAAACTATGCTACATTTTGCATTTTATCAAATAGAATTCGGGTCGGGTTTGAGCTGGTAATTAATTATGCGTGTTCTTGTTGCGGGTTTGAGTTTGGGTGAAAAAACTTGAATCCAACGGGTGTGGATGTGAGTTTTATTTTGCCACCCGAACAACCTTTGGGTTTGAGTGGTGATTTCGGGTGTGGGTTTGGGTAGTATCAAACCCACACCTAGAGCTGTCAAAATGGGCTAGCCCGAATGGACCGGCCCGCCAAGTCCGATTTTTTCCCGGGCTTGGGCCATGAAAATCCTAGCCCGAATTGTTTCCGGGCTTTTTAGCCGGCCCGATAAAGTCCGATTAAAATAAGGGCTAGCCCGAATGGGCCACGGGTCGACCCGCAAGCCTGAATAAATTATAATAAAAAAATTTAAAAAAATATAAAGAATTTGTTTTAGATGATTTGAATTTAGTTTGTATTATAAGAGTTTCTTTTGCCGTCCTACAAGTTTCTCAAATATCATCCGCTACTTGGTGTTTTTTCTCAAATTTCTCATTTTTACTACTTAACTAGCAGATGAGTAAAAATAGGGCACCCGAGAAACTCGTAGGTAGCGGAGGATGAGTAAAAATAGGGTGCGCGAGAAAGTCGTACGTAGCGGAAGAGTAAAATTAGAGCGCACGAGAAACTCGTAAGTAGCGGATGAGTAAAAATAGAGCGCGCGAGAAACTCGTATGTAGCAGGTGAGTAAAAATATGGTGCACGAGAAACTTGTAGATAACGGATGAGTAAAAATAGGGCTCGCGAGAATTATTGATCTTATTTATAATGTTGAGTTTGAATACTAAAAGTAAAATTAAAAATAAAAAAATAAACCTGGTCGGCCCGACAACCCGTACCAGGCCTGGCTCAGGCAATAATTTTAGTAGCTCGTTTTTTATCCGGGCTTTTTAGCCCGGCCCGACGAAACCCGACCGGACATCCCGTTTTGACAGTCCTACCCGCACACATGAGCACCCATTGTCATCCCTAGATTTTAAGACTCGATCTGAGATAATTAATCAACCAACACTGGTGATAATATGAATATTGATCGTGAGGTTGTGACGGAATTAGGGGAGAAATTGTTTTCTTAGCTTCAGCGAATTAACGTGCACAAGTTTCGGTTACTCTCGACGTTGCGGAAGATCTCATATGGCACATTTAGGTTTCCTCGAAGGTTTTCATATTCGCGTGGCGCCTCATGCGAGACAGGTTACCCACAAAAGCAAACCTGGTTTCACAAGGCATTTTATCACCGGAATCTCATCATTGTGTGTCTGGATGCGGAGCGGTAGAATCAGCCCAACAGTTATTCCTCTTCTGGAACACATTTGGCTCTCTTTGGTCATGTGACTCGAGCGCGATGTTCTTTTATGCAACTCATTTGGCTAGTTTGCGTGTGGGTTGTGTGGAACGAAAGAACCTATAGATTGTTCTGAGGTTCAACACACTCATTACATCACATGTTGGACAAGATCAAGATTTTTTCCTATAGGTGGTTGAAGGCGACGAGTAGTATTTTAGCCCTAAACTACCTTAGTTGGTGGTCTAGTTATTTACTTTGTTTGGGCCTTGTATGATTTACTTTTTGACTCTCTATTTATGACTCTTGTAATCTTCCATAATCTCCTTCAATACATCTTGTGCTGAGGGGATTACTTGGTTTTTTTTTTTTTCTTACTGAAGGGATTACTTGGTTTTATTAATATATATAAGTCTCATTTTGACTTGTTCAAAAAAAATTGAATAGAGTATTATTAGTATGCGTGAGCACCTAATACTATATTTTGGTTACATTGAGAAGCTACTTGAAACATATGCTTGGCCACTAAGAAAGTTTTCTATTGGACCTCAAGAAAATGAAAGAGGCACCGCCATCACCTCTCTACCGTTTGCCTCATTGTTAGCTTAATAGGTAGTAGATTGTTAGCTTAATGGTTAAGAATTAAAAGCCTATATAAAGGCATGTATCAAGCATTGTTATATAATAAGTTTCTAAATCATAATAGTAGTGTTAAAACAATTCTCTCTTCCTATGTTCTTTCTTGCTGCGTGAAGTTTGTTTGTGTTGCTTCTATATCCCACTGATATCAGTATGTTAGATGTCATGAGTTCAATCTTTTACTTCGTCGTAGACCCAAAAAAATAAAAAATTACAAGGGAATATAACATCAAGTTACCTTTCGAAATAACCTAACCATCTTCTCAACTTATTTCAGTTGTCATTATTATCTTTATTTTTATTGTTATGATTGTTTATATTTTTACTCATCTTAAATCTTTCCCACAATCTTATTTTATTTTTTTTATAAGCAAATCTGTTTTAATTTATTACACATGCTAAATACCAACATACTATTAAACAATGTAATAAAGTAATCAATGGTGATCATGAGCACTAATGACATGATTCGCGTGGAGTCGTACAGTTATGAATTCCTGAACATTTAATCTTGATAGGATGATCCATAATAAAGAAACATTTTGATTTTATAAAATGTAAAGTTTCGGTCTTAAAATTTTAGACTATTCAGACAATCAGAAAGTTGTGACTACATGACTCCACGTATTCGGTAATTTCCGAGAATCTAAATCCATGGCATGATAGGTGACTGCATGTGACTCCAATTATTTTGACTATTCCTACTCTTGTCAGTATTAAACTACTATTAATATATGAAGTTGTCAAATGGCCCAATTATTTTGGCATTGAAGATTGTTCAAACGTGGCGGCGAGAGGAAGAAACAAAACAGAAAAATTCATACTGTAGTATGTGGTATGATTGATTAATTCCAAATTAAAGCGGATTGGGCCAAAGTAGTAAATGATCTCTTGGCTCCAATGCGAGTTTCATTGCATTTCTGCAAATTTTGCATTTTCTTCTAAACTTTGACTTCAATTTCAAATCAATGTCGAATCAATGTCGTCGTCATCATCATCATTCCCCACTGAACACAAGACAACTTTTTATCCACAGTAGAACTATAAAAAATACGAAAATATTTATTTTATTTTCGATTATAAAAATATTATCACTCTATCTCTCCGTAACAGTTTTGTTCTATCCTGTATTATCTTGTTATGTACTATTCTGTCCAGTTCTCACCGTTTTACGAATTAAACAGATTAAACCCGTGTACCGCACGGGTCGAAGTTCTAGTAATTGATTGAATTCCAAATTAACGCGGATTGAACCAAAAGTGATATATCAGTGAGTGAAGACTGTTCAAACGTGTGGCGGCGGGACAAAGAAACAAAACAGAAAAATTTATTCCAAATTAACGCGGATTGGACAAAGTAATAAATGATCTCTTGGTTCCAATGCAAGTTTCATTGCATTTCTGCAAATTTTGCATATTCTTCTAAACTTTGACTTCAATTTCAAATCAATGTCGTCGTCGTCGTCATCATCATCATTCCCCAATCATCAATGGCTCTACGACGTGTTCCTCAACTTCAGAGGAGAAGACACACGCAGCAAATTCGTTTCACATCTTCATGCATCACTCTCAAATGCTGGAATCAACACTTTTGTTGACTATCAGCTTGACAAAGGAACAGAGCTAGAATCAGAACTTCTTCAAGCAATAGAAGACTCTCACATTTCGATTGTTGTTTTCTCCAAAACATATACTGAATCTAGTTGGTGTCTTAACGAACTTGAAAAAATCATGAAATGTCGAAGAAATTATGGTCAGATTGTTTTGCCTATTTTCTATGATGTTGATCCTTCCGTTGTTCGTCATCAGAAAGGTGCTTATGGAAATGCTTTGAGATCTACTGCAGAAAAGAGATACTCTGAAGGGGAAGCTGTTGAATATGTGTTGTCTAGATGGAAAATTGCACTCACTCAAGCTTCAAATTTGTCTGGTTGGGATCTTACCAATTGCAGGTAAAAACTGCAATATCACTTCTAATTTAAGCTATGTTTTGTAAAAAAAAAAATAGCGGATAGTTGAGAAGCTCGCTTATAGCAGATGAGCTTATAGCGAATAACTTATAAGATAGCTTTTAGCTATAGCGAATAAGATATTTGATTAAATTTATAGTATTTAATAAAATTAGTGGTTCGAATGACATAAAAAAGATATGTTTAATTAATTTTATTTTTTTTCAAATAAGATGTCAAGGGTCAAATTGGGAGAAAGAATATAGTAAAAATAAGCTAAACTATAAAGTCAAAATGTGGTGTTGGCAAACAGAGCCCTACCCATCAATTTAGAGACAAATTGTCAAATTGGTCTCTAAATCAATCACAAAATCATTTAGGGTGTGTTTTATCTAATAAAAAAATAAAGGACTGGACATGACAACTTCAGCTATAATGTGTTTGATTTGAAAAATCTTCCTGGGACCAAACAAACTAGGGGTTAAGGGACCAGACAAAAACATAGATTTTTGTCCCCCACTGAACCAAGAGATAACTTTTTGTCCTCTGCACAAGTTTTCTAAAATACCAAAATAACCTTTTGTCCACCAAATATGGTACAAGACAAAATTTGTCATGTGTAGTTCTGTCTTGTACTGTTCTGTCCGGTAGTCACATTTTGCAGATAAAAAATCAGTTGCTAGGGAGACTGAATTATTTTGGTCACCGAGTCAGTCCTTAAATAGCAAATTTTAGTAGTATATTAACTACAAGAACTATATAATTATAATATTAATAACGATAAGAAATTCACAATCTATTTTGTGAAAGAGACGAATTATAGTAAAGATTATGCACGAGATCGTATGAATGTGGAAAAAATTGCAGGTAACATAGGTCTGAAATTCTTCCACATGCCATTAGAGACAACTTTTTTAGAATAAGATAGATAGAACTATATTTTTCCCGAGTGAATCATCAATTTAATCCTAAGATGAGGCAACTTTTTTTGAAACGCCTAAGGCGAGACAACTTGTTTATGAAACAAAAAGAAATACAAAATGGTCGAATATTTCCAATCACATTAGTCCTTTTTCAGAACAATTGATACATACAAAAGGACTAATGTAATTGAAGCATTGCTAATTTTAAGGCTAAATTGTCTGATCCCAACAATTTTGCAGGAATAAATTCAAGATTCACTCCATGTTTTTTGAGCTTTAATCTTTCATAATTGATGCTCATTTTTTTTTCTTTCATAATTGATGTTCATTTTGTGTGTTTTATAAATTTTATTTTTGAAGGAATGAAGATGAACTAATGCAGCAAATTGTTGAGGACGTTTTGACAAAAATACAAAAGACATTCTTGTCTATTACTGAATATCCAGTTGGATTGGAATCTCGTGTGGAACAAATGATTCAGTTTATTGAAAAGCAATCAAGCAAAGTTTGTATGATAGGAATACGGGGAATGGGAGGATCCGGAAAAACAACCACAGCCAAGGCTATCTACAATCGAATCCATCGCAAATTTGTGGATAGAAGTTTCATAGAAAATGTCAGAGAAGTCAGCGAAAAGGATAATAGAGGCATTATTCATTTACAAGAACAGCTTCTCTCAGATGTCCTCAAAACAAAAGAGAGGATACATAGCATTGCATTTGGGCCAATTCTGATTGAGAATAGGCTTAAAGGAAAAAGGGCACTTGTTGTACTTGATGATGTGACCACGACTGAGCAATTAAAAGCCCTGTGCGGAAATCCTAAGTTGTTTGGTTCGGGAAGTGTATTAATTGTTACTACAAGAGATGGACGCCTACTTAATTTACTTAGTGCTGACTATGTCTGTACAATGACAGAAATGGATAAAAAGGAGTCACTTGAACTTTTCAGTTGGCATGCTTTTAGACAACCGATACCAAGTGCAGACTTCAACAAACTATCCAAAAATGTAGTTGCTTACTCTGGAGGATTACCACTTGCTCTTGAAGTCCTTGGATCTTACCTATATGAGAGGACGAAACAAGAATGGAAAGGTGTACTGTCAAAATTAGGGAGAATTCCCAATGATCAAGTACAGGAGAAACTGAGAATAAGCTATGATGGTTTAGAGGATGATACAGAAAAGGATATATTTCTTGACATATGTTGTTTCTTTATTGGCAAGGACATAGCCTATGTTACAGAAATACTGAATGGTTGTGGACTTTATGCTAACATTGGAATACCTGTTCTCATAGAAAGAAGCCTCGTAAAAGTTGGAAAGAATAACAAGCTTGGAATGCATGATTTGCTACGCGACATGGGAAGAGAAATTGTTCGCGTAAGTTCAGCAAGAGTGCCTGGGAAGCGTAGTCGATTGTGGTTTCGCGGGGATGTACATGATGTTTTGACAAAAAATACCGTAAGTACTTTCCCTTTATAAAATTTCAAACTTTGATCATCCTTCAAATTCTTATAAAGATCATATGACTAACTGTTCCTGAATTTTTTTTGCACTTATAAATATTTCCTGAAAACTGTTGAATGTATGATCATATGACTCTGCAGATTTATGTATCAGCTTCTACTAGAAAATAAAAATATTTCACCTTGCTTATCTATAATTTTTCTTGACATACAGGGAACCGAAACTGTAGAAGGATTGGTTTTGAAGTCCCAAAGCACCGGCGAAGTTTGCTTCAGTGCTGATTCTTTCAAGGAGATGAAGAAACTAAGACTTTTACAACTTGATCATGTTGATCTTACTGGAGATTTTGGGTATATTTCTAAAGAAGTGAGATGGCTCCATTGGCAGGGATATACAGGAGACTATATGCCCGGTGAATTTTATCAAGGAAATCTAGTTGTTGTTGACTTAAGATACAGTTATATTAAACGAGTGTGGAAAGAAACCATGGTGTGATACTATCATTTTCTTCTGAAACAAAAAGTTGATGACAGTAGTAATTGTTGCCACCATTTTTATTTACTGATTTTTGTTTTAAATATTTATCTTCTTGCAGTTGATGGATAAGCTAAAAATTCTCAATCTCAGTCATTCCAAGTACTTGGAAATCACCCCTGACTTTTCGAAATTACCAAATCTAGAAAAGCTCATTATGAAAGATTGTCCAAGTTTGTCCAAGATACACCATTCCATTGGAGATCTTAAGAATGTTCTTTTGATAAATTTGAAGGACTGTACAGGTCTTAGAAATCTTCCAAGGAAGATCTATCAATTGAAATCATTGAAAACTTTCATTCTTTCTGGTTGTTCAAAAATTGACAAATTGGAAGAAGATATAGTGCAAATGGAATCCTTGACAACTCTAGTTGCAACAAATACTGGGGTCAAACAAGTGCCTTTTTCGATAGTTAGATCAAAAAGCATTGTTTATATATCCCTATGTGGTTTTGAAGGATCATCGCGCAATGTTTTTCCTTCTCTCATTAGGTCTTGGATGGCACCAACCATGAATTCCCTACTCTATATTTCGCCATTTGGAAGCGTGTCATTGTCTCTAGCTTCGTTGGTTTTTGAGAGCGATAATTCGGGATATCTATCACCTAATCCTAGCAGCCTTTCAAAACTTGGACGATTTTGGGTTCACTACCGCTTGTACTTTCAAGTAACTCAAGAATTAAGAACATTTCTTGATGATTTATACAATGTAAATTTTACTGTGTTGGAAGACACATCACATGAATCACAAAGCTCGAGTTATTCATTGAGATCACTTTTGATGAAAATGAGCAGTTGCCACGGAAAGATCAATAATACTCTTGGCGAGAGCATATCACAGGTTCCTTCTTTATCATTTCGCCTTTTCTGATCTTTATTATTAGTTAAGAGAACATGAAATTATTTTCCATTTGCATTTCACTGTTGTCTTAAAAGCCCAAAGTCCCTAAAGAGATGAAAGTACCCTAGTATATATTATTATCCTTGAAAAAAAACACAAATAGAATTGGGATGATGATTACAAATTTACAATAATGAAGTCATCAAAGAAACTAGTTTTTGAAGGACTGCACTGAAATTCATAAGCACTTCAATTTGATTTCCTTTTTTGAACCCTTCTTTGAAATAATACATTTTATATAGACAATGTCAGGGGAATTGTCTAAAGTTCACAACAAATATATACTTCAAGAAATTTCAGAAAAACAAGTTAACCACAGGATAGACTCTCAGGTACTAAATAGAAACCATCAAAGGTGATTTCCATTACTTTCGTCATTACTTCATTTCATCTTACACATGTATTTTCTTATTTAGAGAATTCGGGTGGACTCTGATGAAGACTATGAAAGCCTCCCACCTTTGAAACGTTCTAGGAAGGTAAATAAGGTACTTTTAACGTATTCTGGCAAAGACACTAGCATTCATCGCTTCTAACTTTACTTTCTGAACTCTTATGTATCTAGTATTCAAATGAGAAAGAGTGGGAAGACTTGGGAGATATTCTTACCCCAACATTTAAGAAACTAAAAATTAAGCACTCAAAAGAAAGGAGATCAAAAGCTCCTGATGGAAGAAGTAGAAAATCTCAAATGAAAAGAGTGGCAGAAGATTCTGTTAATAGTTATGAGGAAACAAAATCATCCTTTAAAAATCCAATGAAGGTACTTGTTTATTCTTTTGACTGCTTCCTCCTCTTAACTTCATCATTCTCATTCTTTTACCATTTTAAAGCAGGATTCCCCTAAAGTTGTTAATGTTAATCAAGAGAAAAAGAAAACTCAGCCTAAATTCCAAATTCCTGAGTTTTCTTTGGATTCCTCAAAGGTATGTGCGCATGCATGTTTGTTTGTGTGTGTGTGATTCTAAAAGTTTTTATTAAGCAAGACAAATTAATTTAGTTATAAGGTCTCCTAATTCGTTTTGCTTATAGTTGATTATTCATTTTCAGAAGATTGAAAATCCTCAACAAGTATTACCTCCAGTGAAGAATAAGGAACCAGACACCATAAAAGTCCCCTCTGGTTTTATCAACACATTACCTCAGGAAAATATTCTTGAAAAAGATGCTTCAACCCTCGTAATTTCTTTATCATCACAAACAGTTAAGCAAGAGAAGGTAAATGAAAGCATCACTAGTAAATGCAAATCCTCCACTTCCAAGGGTCCAAGTGCTACAGAAAATGTAGAAAAGGTTTCTTGTAAACAAGAATCTGTTTCTGAGTATTCACCAGTTGATTATTCTAAATACAAGGAACTTATTGAAGAGGACCCTCTAGCCATGATGGAGAAACTACTTTCTGGTGAACTCAGTTTTTCGTCAAAGACTTCACAATCTACAAAACAAGCAGAAGCTACTCAAGTTGAGAGGGAACCAATCAATACCCTGCTTGATGACTTGAGACATCTAGTTTTTTCAAGTAACCTTTTGAAATATCTGCCAAACGACATGAACCGTAGAGAAAAGGTAAAAGGTTTATTATTTGAACTTGATGATAGGGTCGATGAACTGTCTGAGAAACAGGTTTTGGGTCTTGTTGAGCTCACTAAAATCTTCAATGAAGCCGAAATCATCATTGATGGTAGTCGAGACAATGCCGATTCTCTTCAAGAGCTTGAAGTGAACCACAAAAACACGATGTCTAAACTTCAGGCTTCCAAGGACAAGATGAAGAGATTTGCTGAATCAATTGCTGCTGGCCAGAATAAAATCCAAGATATAGATCATGAAATTGAGGATATACAGACACAAATTCAATTGCTTAAGCAGCAAGTAAATAAGCTTCGTCAAGAAAAGTCTCTCTTGAAAGATACTTGTTCGAAATGTCACGAAAAAAGGGTCTATATTATGAAAGAAGTTAAAAGTATATCCTCAGAAGCTGTGGAAATCCTTGAGAAAACTTCGCAACTCGAAAAGAAAGAACAAGAATTCAATTTGAATTACAAGAGACTCCAAGAGCACTATACCAAAATGAAATTAGCACCTCCTTTTTGAATTTGGATTTGTTTATAATTTGTTTAACCACTTTAGTATGTAACTATGATACTGTCACTATGATTACCATTTTGTCTTTTCTTTGTGATATGTAACTGGGAATTATAGTTTTGTAACAATGTTAAGTTAAATGAAAAACTTTTGGTATTGTGTTTATATTTTTCTTCATTCATCTTGTGTGACACTAAGAAATTGTTTCATTATGCTTATTTATGTTTTCCCCTAGTAATGTCCCTTGTTTTCTTTTATGAATTACTTAAATCTAAAAATATAATTAGTTTATACAAACACAATTCAAATTTCGCAATACAAAAAATAAAATAAAAACTACATCAAATTGTCTTCTACTTGATTGAAAAAATCTAAAAGAAAGGTGTATGAACTCGTAAATAAATTATTTATGCGCAAATATAACAATTAATAGGGAGTAAAGTTAACGTTTTTTAGAAAAATTAACGAAAACAATCAATATAACAAACAAAGTAATTTAGCCGTTAAATATATATATATATATATATATATATATATATATATATATATATATATATATATAACAAACAAAGTTAAAATCAATCGTCCAACTTTTTTTTTTTTTTTTGGTCAAGTAGCCTAGTGGCAAGACTCGTACATTTAAATGTGGAGAAATTGTGGCGAAATGTGAAATCCGAGGTTCGAACCTCAACCACTCCAATTATGTCCCTGATAGCTACCATTTGAGCTACACTTGCAACTTGCAGGACATGGTCCAATTTATTTATTTTAAAAACAAAAAAATACTTGTATCTTTTAATCTTAAAAAAATCACAAACAGATCTGTTACATTTCTGTTGTACATTTTATCTAATCTTGTCAGCGTTGACTTCAATTCCTGTGGTTGATCGATATTCATAGACCCATGAATCCTTCTTCATCTTTTTCAACATCCAATCCCCAATGGTTGTACGACGTGTTCATCAGTTTCAGGGGACCCGACACTCGTGGCAATTTTGTTTCTCATCTTTATGCAGCACTGTGTAATGCTGGAATCAACACTTTTCTTGATGATGAAGAGCTTAGAAAGGGAAAGGAGCTTGGACCAGAATTATTCAGAGCAATTCATGGTTCTCAAATAGCCATAGTTGTTTTCTCAGGAAACTATGTTCATTCTAATTGGTGTCTTGATGAACTGGTACAAATCATGGAATGCCACGACAATACGAGTCAGGTTGTTTTTCCTGTATTTTATGGTGTTACCCCTTCGTTTATACGTCAATATGCTAAAGAAACTTTTGGAGAAGTTACCAATAAAAGTGATAGCCGTGCCCGTAATGTGGATCACCAGAAAAATCCACGAAAGGAAGCACTCATCGATGCTTCGCATGTGGCTGGTTGGGATATGGCTAATTACAGGTAAATGTCTTCTTTTTATACTCCCTTGGGTTCTTAATATAGGAAAAATTTTATTTTTTCTAATGTATGAATCTAATGTATCTGGTCATATTATAGGCCAGATACATTAGATTTTCAACGGATCTAAAAAGTAAAGTCTCTCTTATATTAAGGACCGGAGGGAGTATAAAGTTATACTTTTTTGAACTTGATTAAGGGTGTTGGGTTGACTTGATTGCAAATTGAGTCAAATGTCAGTTAATGATTAGAAGTTTTTAATCTTTCATTATTTATGTCATTTTTTGTCTTTTGAAAAATATTATATTTATTGTTGCAGTAATGAAAGCATGGTTGTGAAGAAAATTGTTGCCCAAGTTTTGCAAACACTAGACAAAAAATACTTACCTATCCCAGATTATCCTGTTGGACTAGAATCGCGTGCAAAACGCATGATTCGGTTTTTAAGACAGAATACAAGAGGAGTATGTTTAGCAGGGATTTGGGGAATGGGGGGGATAGGCAAAAGCACCATTGCCAAAGTTGTCTACAATAATCTTTGGTATGAATTTGAAGATCAAAGCTTCCTTGCTAATATTAGAGAAGTTTGGGGGAAAGATCGGGGTCCAATCAATTTACAAGAACAACTTCTTTCAGATATCCTCAAAAAAGGAAATATAAAGGTGCATAGTGTTGAGTGGGGAAAAGCTATGATCAATGAACGACTTTGCACAAAACGAGCACTTATTGTACTTGATGATGTGAGTACGTGTGAGCAGTTAGATGCACTATGCGGAAATCGGAATGGGATTGGTCCGGGAAGTATAATAATCATAACAACAAGAGATGTGCGTCTACTTAATATCACTAAAGTTGACTTTATTTATAAAGTAGAGGGATTGAATTCATCAGAGTCCGTTAAACTTTTCAATTGGCATGCATTTAAGGCGGAGAGTCCAACTAAAGGTTCCCTTAGACCCTCAGGAGATGTAGTTTCTTATTGTGGTGGACTACCATTAGCTCTTGAAGTCCTTGGATCTTACCTATTCAACAGGAGAATAAAAGAGTGGAACAGTGTATTATCAAAGCTAAAACAGATACCCAATGATCAAATCCATGAAAAACTAAAAATAAGTTTTGATGGTTTAAGGGATCGTATGGAGAAGGATATATTTCTTGATGTCTGTTGTTTCTTTATCGGTAAGGATATAGCTTATGTTACGGAGATATTAAATGGTTGTGGGTTTCATGCTGATATTGGAATAGCAGTGCTGATAGAGAGAAGTCTAATAAAAATTGAAAAGAATAGAAAGCTCGGAATGCATGATTTGCTACGAGACATGGGGAGAGAAATTGTTCGTGAAAGTTCAACTAAGAAGCCTGAGAAGCGTAGTCGGTTG